>NC_079437.1:38249406-38356906 GCF_903798145.1 Danio aesculapii
TTTATATACATATCTAAAATGCTTTGGCATTCAAGTTTGCTTTGGACTTGAAAGAGAGAAAAGCAGATTTTACCTGTCAGTGGGTGCACATGGCTTTTAAATAGCATATAGGAGAAATAGTGGTTTTCTTTTTTTATTTCAACAGTCCTTTTTACTTTAAACTGTTGAAAAGAAAAGTGTCATAATAAATAGAATTATTGGTTAAAATTTAATTATGTTTTGTTTTTTTCCATATAAATAACCATTTATGTGATGTGGGTAAATGGTGTGTTTTAATCTTGCTACCACTGCAAGTATACAGTGCATCTGGCAAGTATTCATAGTGCTTAATTTTTTCCACATTTTTTTATATTACAGCCTTATTCCAAAATGGATTAAATTCATATATTTCCTCAAAACTCTACAAACAATACCCCATGACGACAATGTGAAAAAATATTTTTTTTAATTTATGCAAATTGATTTCAAATAAAAAATCTGAAAAATCACATGTACATAAGTATTCTCAGCCTTTGCCGTGAAGCATTAAATTGAGCTCAGGTATATTCTGTTTCCACTGATCATTCTTGAGATGTTTCAGCAGCTTATCTGGAGTTCATCTGTGGTCAATTCAGTTGATTTGACATGATTTGAAAAAGCATACACCTGTATATATAAAGGTTCCAGGGTTGACAGTGCATGTCAAAGCACAAATCAAGCATGAAGACAAAGGAATTTTCTGTAGACCTCCGAGACAGGAGAAGGCTGGGGAAGGTTACAGAATAATTTCTGCTGGTCTGAAAGTTCAAATGAGCACAGTGGCCTCCATCATCCGTAAGTGGAAGATGTTTGGAACCACCAGGACTCTTCCTAGAGCTGGCCAGCCATTTAAGCTGAGTGATCGGGGGAGAAGGGCTTTAGTCAAGGAGGTGATCAATAACCCGATAGTCACTCTGTCTGAGCTCCAGTGTTCTTCTGTGGAGAGAGGAGAACCGTACAGAAGGACAACCATCTGTGCAGCAATCCACCAATCAGGCCTGTATGGTAGAGTGGCTAGATGGAAGCCACTCCCCGCCTGGAATTTGCCAAAAGGCATCTGAAGAACTCTCAGACCATAAGAAACAAAATTCTCTGGTCTGATGAGACTACAGTTGAACTCTTTGGAGTGAATGCCAGGTGTTACGTTTGGAGAAAACCAGGCAGTGAAGCATGGTGGTGGCAGCATCGTACAGTGGGGATGTTTTTTAGCAGCAGGAACTGGAAGACTAGTGAGGATAGAGGGAAAGATGAATGCAGCAATGTACAGAGACATCCTGAATGAAAACCTTCTTCAGAGTGCTCTTAAATGCTTTCCTTAAGTGGCCCAGCCAGAGCCCAGATCCAAATCCTATTGAACATCTGGAGGGATCTGAAAATGGCTGTACACCATGGTTTCCCATCCAACCTGTGACTTGAGAGGTACTGCAAAGAGGAATGGGCAAAAATTCCCAAAGACAGGTGTGCCAAGCTTGTGGCATCATATTCAAAAAGACTTGAGGTTGTGATCGCTGCCAAAGGTGCATCAACAAACTATTGAGCAAAGTCTGTGAATACTTATGCAACAGTTTTTGCAAATTTGCAATTTTCATTACGGGGTGTTGTGTGTAGAATTTTGAGGAAATACATGAATTTAATCCATTTTGGAAAAGTCTGTAACATAAAAAAAATGTGGAAAAAGTGAAGCAATATGAATACTTGCCGGATACACTGTATTTCCAACCTATAGGAAGCACTGGCTAACCCTTTTTTATGTCACACTGAAAAAGGATAATCTTGTATTATTTTGGCAGATACAAATAAAGTGTCATTCTTTATCAAAAACAAGAGCCTCAAAAGCTTCTATTTAAATGTGCAATGGGCAGTTAATACTTTAAAACATTAACACCAACATACTCTGCTGTTTGGTTTACTTTGCTGTTAGTAGCCTAACACTGAATATAACAAATCACATCAACAGTATGTTTATCAGTATTGTTGCGGTTTTCTAAAGCAATATCACTACTCCATTAAACATTATAAAAAAAGCACTAGAAGTGCATATGACTGTACCAATGTCACAACTCATGAATGCGACAGGTTTTTTGTGAAAATATATAAAAGTTAACAAAGAGAAAAATGAGAAGGATCAATGAATTCCCGCCATTGTGTAAATATTATAGTATGTAATCATGTAATTTATAAAAAGTAACTTAACTATGGTATTTTAAAGTTTAAAAAGTAGTTTACTTTATTGACATGATTTTTGAAATCTGAATCCAGATTACATATTTCCATTTCTACTCAGCTCTGACTATATGATATATTAAAGTTAAAAGGAGTCCATTGAGCCTTGCATTTGTATGGTTATTTTTCCCTGGGACTTCTTTAAAAACCCATTAAGCTTCAGAAGTGCCGTCTACAAAAGCAAGCCTCCTACTAAGCACTCAGAGTCCCCACAGAGACTGGACTTTCTAGATGTCCACAAAAACCTTGCATCTACTACTTATATTGGAATACATTGTACTGCAGAGATGAAAGAGGGTGTTTTGGTTGAAGTTGAAGCAGGCAAGATTCACAATTAAAACTGCAGAACAGAGGATCTTCTCCTCTGGTTACTGGGAAGTAAAGCTTCAAGTCAAGAGTGCAGGTTTTGAAAACTATGTAAGATAAAATGAACATCATAATGAGGAATAAAAGGTGATTTAGGACACTGAATGTGGCACGGGTGTTGGTGCCAGATGAACTAGTTATTTTAAAAACCGCTGATCTTCTGGGATTTTCACACATGACCATTTACACTATGGCAACCTGTCAGATACGCTTCCTTGTGCACAAGTTCAATAGTTTTTTTTTTTTCCTTTTTTAGTTCAACAGGGAAATGCTGAAAAAAAAACTGCATTTGCTGGTTATGTAGGTTCTTTTGGACCATCGATAAAACAGCACATGACCAACAAAAAACAGAATATAACCAGCTTATGACTATCAAAGAAGCAGCAGAAACCAGCACATGACCCGCAAAGAACAAGTATATGAACAGCAAAAAACAGCACCAGCAAAGAACCAGCATATGACCAGCAAAGAACCAGCATATGACTATGAAAAAAAAACAGAATATGACCAGCATATGACTATCAAAGAAGCAGCGGAAACCAGCAAAGAACCAGCATATGACTATGAAAAAAAAAACAGAATATAACCAGCAAGAACAGCACGACAAGCAAAGAACCAGTACATGACCAGCATAGAACTAGTATATGAACAACAGAAAAGCAGCACCAGTGTTGCCAGACGTTCGATAATTATCGTATTTGTACAATAATTTCGACCTCTGTACGATGTACAATCAATAATGAGAAAAATCCTATAATGTATAATGTATAATGTACGATAATTTCAGAATTTTATGGCATTATAAGGTAATTTCATTGTAATCTTTCTTCTTTACTTATTGATCTAGCTGCATCTTTTCTGTACTGTCTGTGAGGAGAAGGTGGAGTTAGGCACGTTTTATATTTCATCTTATGTTTCCTCTTCTCAGCCAATCAACGTGGAGAATGGCTCTCTCTCACAAGTTAACGCTCCTGCTGCGCATGCCCGTAGTTAGGTCAATAGTTTTCAGCTTGAGGTCGATCTTTTAAGCGATAATGTTAAAACAATTAGTGCTGTAAAGGAAGGTGAGAGGGACAGTGGAGTTTTCCCTTGATGTTCTCGTTTTTCCCCATTGAAATGCGTCATGTGAACGTGTTTTTTTCCAAAGTTAATCTCATCAAAACAAAGTTTTTAACATGAGTGTTAAAAATTTGGGAGAGTGCACTACTTTCAAGCCAACCAGCCCTATTTTGACGGCATCCAATTTGTACGGGAAAAATTAATCCCTCAACATCTGGCAACATGCAACATTCTATGACAGCAACTCAGAGGTGGAGTTTGAACTTTCCCACTAAGGTATGCCTAGTTTTTTTAATGTATTGTGGTAATTTGCACATTGAGTCAAAATGCTACGTCTAGATAATAGCTGTATACTCTCCATTTAACGCATGTACAATAATTTTCCTCCAAATACGATAATTTTAAGGTTCTGGTATGATCTGGTTGACCTTTCCAATCTGGCAACACAGACCAGCACTTTAACCAGCAAAAAAAAAAAAAATAAATAAAAAAACCAAGAACAGCACAACAAGCATAGAACCAGCACATGACAAGCAAAGAACCAGTACATGTCCAACAAATAACCAGTATATGAACAACAGAGAACCAGCACTTTAACCGGCATGTGACTGGCAAAGAATCAATAGGTGCTTTCGACTTAAGTCAGCCCTGCACAGAGCGATCGAAATCTGTCTTAAAGCGGTGCATGTCAGTTAGAAATGTTGTCCAGTTTGACGCTGCGCAGATGCCACATGACTGTCACATGTAGCATCAAAGTACTGCGACAGCGCTTCGAGCGAACCACTGATTCAGCCGATGCAGCATCTGAAGAGCGACTGCAGGAGCTGCGATGACGACACCGATATTACAGGATTGGCTCACCGCATGACAACGACCACATGTTTTTCAGGTTTATTATTGGACGAATTCCGTCTCACAAATTTCAAAACAAGCAATTAACTTTTTACGCCATCTCTATCTTGTATATATATCATGCTTATTAAAAGACTACAAATATTTGACTGCTGTGTCATCTTTTGCCAAATAATTTGTTTATAAAAGATAGATTGTAGCTCACTTATTTTGGTCCTTTTGTTCAATCTTTTTAGGTTAAAGTGCTTTTTTATTTAACCCCGTCTGCACTCTAGTTCAAGAATGCAGCCGTAGTTCAAGTCAAATGCACCTTGTAAGAACCAGCACATGACAAGCAAAAAGCCAGCATGTGCTCAGCAAAGAACCAGCACATAACAAACAAAGAACCAATACATGACCAGCAAAGAACCAGTACATGAACAACAGAGAACCAGCAATTTACCCAGCAAAGAACCATCACATGACCAGTAAAGAATCAGCCGGAACCAGCAAGTGACAATAGAAAAAACTTGAATATGACCAGCAAGAACAGCACGACAAGCAAAGAAAAAATGCATGACCAGCAAAAGGAACCAGTATATGAACAACAGAGAACCAGCACTTTAACCAGCAAAGAACCATCACCAGCAAAGAATCAGTGAGAACAAGCACATAACCAGAAAAAAACAGCATGTGACTAGCAAAGAACTTGAAAATATAACCAGCAAGAACAGCACATGACAAGCAAAGAATCAACAAGAACCAGCGAGAACCAGCATATGACTACCAGCACATCACCAGCAAAGAACCAGCACTTTAACCAACAAAGAACCAGCGCATAATCAGCATATGACCAGCAAAGCACCAAAAGAACCAGATTGAGGTAAAGTTGGTTTTATATCTGCACATTTGTTTATTTTAATGGTCCCTATGTTGTTTACCATGCTACTTTGGATATTTGGTCTAAAATCTAGTGTAATTATGACTTTAAAACAACATTAGCACTATTTAATTGACTGAACAATCTTGCTTTAATGTGACTGCTTATATGAACTCACCATTTAGAATTAGCAAAAAATCATTTTCTGAAATTATATTGAGAAAGTCAGAACGTGAAAATATAAAACCAACATTTCCTCAAAAATAACCAGCATGATCAAAAAAACAGCACTTAAATCAGCATATGACCAGCAAAAAAAAAAAAAAAAAGATTAATAATTTAATCTAGAACCATCAAGAACCAGTAGCCATGTGAAAACCTGCCTAACAAGCATCTGCTGTTGCAGGAATCCAATCCAACATGTCGGTTTATAGGTAATTCAATTTACCAGACTGTGCTCCACATCTCCACCCTTTTGATGAGAGCTCCACTACATCAAGAGGATGAGGCCAAGTTTTCGCAGTTTGCTTCATTGTAAAGTTCAAGCTTGGTGAACTCTGACCTGCAAAATCGGATCACATGATTGCGTGAGACAAATCGAAGGTCAAAACATGACCTCTCTGGACAGAAATTTAAAACATGGACCAATCGCTCTCTTTTTTTAACGTCTAATCATCTTGTTTAATCCGCCCCTTTTCGCAGCACCATACTATAGAACCTCGCACACACAAAGTGTAGTGTGACCGCAGTATTAGGCTTGTTTGAAACCTACAGATTGGAGTGTTGAAGCTGGGCTGGAACTAAAATCTGGAATTGAGTTTGACACCCCTGTAGTAAACCATCTGGGAAACTTTGACATACTATTTTCAACAAAGGCTACTATGATTTGGGATATACTAATTCTTATTTCAAATACTATTTTGGATAGATAGTATGTGAATTGGGACGCAGCAAGTGTAGTTTTCTGGCCATACAAAACAAATGCAACACGATTGTAACATGACTGCAGCTAGCATTTACACCCATCTCAATATACTCCATATTAAAACATATATAGCAGCATATGACTGATATTAAGCATATAAATACATACCTATTGAATCATATCTATAACATTAGAAGACTGGAAACGGTTATTAAGGAAATAATAAATCCTTTCTAAAGTGCATTTCAAGTGATCAATGATTTATTACCCTCCAGAAAACTCAATGATTTACTGCCCTCCAGAAAACTCAATGATTTTAATGATTTTCTTACCCTCGCTACGTCATTCCTGCCTTAAATGACACTCCAGTCTGATTTGTAAATTTATGGCAGGTCACTTAAGCTGCGGTCACACTTGACTTTTCTTCCCATAGACTTCCATTCATACGCACGCGAATGCGTCAGACCGGAAACGCGGGGTCATGTGTCAAGTTTCGCAGGTTGCTGCTGTGCAAAGTTCAAGCTTGGTGAACTCTAACCTGCGAAATCGCATCACTTGGCTGCATGGAACCAATCGAGGATCAAAACAGGACCTCTCTGGACAGAAATTTAATACATGGAGCGATCGCTGGCTTTTTAAAATGTCTAATAGGCTTGTTTAATCCCGCCCCTTTTTGCAGCGCAGCACGACAGAATTTCGCACACACAAAGCCCGGTGTGACCGTAGCTTTAGCCCGACCAGAGTGAAACTCACAATGTGATGTAAGTTCCAAAATGGTGTCGATGAATGAGCCTATTGTAGAGCCATGTGTAAATATTTTGCAGTGGATGAATGTGCATAATGTGCAGTAATTTATTATCAACAGGGATTAATTTGTGCCGGTACAAATTCACTTTCATCCGCAGCACCGCTCCCCCTCCTCTACTAACATGCCGGATCCGTTACCCCGATCTGTTTCGGGACCTCGTAATTTACAAATTATGTTCTGATAATCAAATATGAAATGTAGCCTACTTACATTTTCACTTACACCAAGATCAGTAGCAATATAAACAGAGCTGTCTGTAGCTAACAGGAACCGCATGCCACTGGACAACCAAATGGCAATACACCTGATTTTGGTAAAGCCTGAACGTTGCTTTAAACCACAGGTGTCAAACACAGTTCCTGGAGAGTCGCAGCTCTGCAGTTTAGTTCCAACCCTAATTAAACACACCTAATCATACTATTTGAGTACTTCAGGCTTGTTAAAAACCAGTGTGTTGAAACTAAACTGTGCAGGCTTGCGGCCCTCTAGGAAGTTTGACACCCCTGCTTAAAGCTGCGGTCACATTGGGCTTTGTGTGTGCGAAATTCTGTCGTGCGGCACTGCGAAAAGGGGCGGGATTAAACAAGATGATTAAAAAAGCCAGCTATTGCTCCATGTTTTAAATTTCTGTCCAGAGAGGTCCTGTTTTGTTCCTCGATTGGTCTCATGGAGTCAAATGATGCGATTTCGCAGGTTAGAGTTCACCAAGCTTGAACTTTGCACTGCAGCAACCTGCGAAACTCGACGCATGACCCTGCGTTTCCGGTCTGATGCATTCACGTGCGTATGAATGGAAGTCTATGGGAAGAAATGTCAAGTGTGACCGCAGCTTTAAACAAAGAGCATAAAATCACTATCGATGTAGATCAGGGGTATCCTGGAGGGCCGGTGCCCTGCAGATTTTAGCTTCCGCCACAATCAAACACACCTGAACCAGTTAATCAAGCTCTGTAGGTATACTAGAAACTTCCAGGCAGGTGTATTGAGGCAAGCTGGAGCTAAACTAAGCTGGACACCGGCTCTCCAGGACCAAATTTGGGCTTAGATTTTTGAGCTTAGATTCTAAGCTCTCTGCTTTAAATAACAAATTGTTCATAATTGGTCAAAGAAGAAATTGATTATTTGACTCATGGTGCCATCTTGTGGTGTGAGTGACTGAAACGCAATTAGGTTTATGTGGGACATTTAAACTTGGTTTTTCCCACTTCTGACTTCAGATCTGGGTTCCACCAGTTTTATGCACATATGCAAAGCAATCACTGACGTATATTAGAGTCAAAAAGGGTATCAAGGCATAAGTTCCCAACAAGAAAATAAGGCAGTATCGTTTCTTGCTAGCTCTATTAATTATTTCTTTTCTCAATCCAAACTAAATCTCTTGTACTGCAGATCAAAGACTTTCCCAATCATTTATTTTAAATGATCTCTCATAATTCAGTGTTTATGTGGAGCCTCGGCCGTCGGCTGCATGAGATCTTGGCAAAACTCATCCTGAAACAGTTGCTAGGAAACAAGAGCGCCATCATCTGTTAGTCTTTGTGTTTTAAAGGCTTTACAAACTTAAATTGCTGGAGAGAAAATGTCAAAAAGTCATACATGAATAAACGAACACACGCACGAACACGTCATTTATATTTTGAGAAAGGAACAAGATGACTCGAGAAAGGAACAGGATGACTCCAGATGTATTTCATTACATGTCTTTATTGTCCAAAGTACCATAAAATGATAACTGTACAACTCGGCACACTTAAGCAGAACCAGGGCACTAAATCTCCAAATCGGTTTGCTGGTTGTAGTTGAAGACACATTTAAAAAAAATGTACATATTTACATAGAAAGACTTAAAGTGTGTTGACGCTCTTCGCATAGGAAACTAACAAAAACAAAACAAATCAAGAAACTTTAAAACATAATGCAAGTCCCTGGTACTGGACACATGGAGTGAAGAGAGCAGACAGTGGATCAGAGATGAGAGAATGGTCAGAAAGGCACTCTGTGACGTCTATGTACAGGTCATTCATCGTTCAGTGAGAGGAGCTCACGTCCAGGCTATTCACAGTAGTTACATCCCAGTTGACAATTACACCGTAATCAAAAACACACATGAGAAATGTTCCATAGTTTGCATCAAGTACCCATATTGTTCAAGTTGATGAAGGACTAAACTGAACGAGGGGGTTGGGGGGGTGGTAGCCAAAAAAACATGACAGACATTGATAACGGCAACTTAAAATCAACTTAACATTGCGAATTTCAAATTTAAAAACTAGCTTTAACGTGGGATGCCAGAACAATGACGACAAAATAAAAATAAAAGCATTCTAACGTTACAGCACCACGTCTGGCTCAATCTCGCCAGGCCTTTCCTAGCATTTATCTCAGTGTTTCGTTACAACACACAGCCTGAAAACTCTAAAAAGGAGCTTGGTTTTTGCTGCCGAAACAACACAAACGGGTTTTTAGTCGACTCCTGTGATAGATTGTTCTCTTTGGTGTTTCGTGATCTCAACAAGGCAGATCACGTTAGGCTAAAAACTACGTTTTAAAAACAATTCATTCTCGCCAGGCACCACAATAGCCGCGTTAAGCTAAAAGGCTACAATTCTCTATTTGTTTCTTGTTCTGTAATACATTAAGGTAAGTGTAAACATGATCCTTATATTGTCCAATGGCACTCGGTAGATGATGGACCCCTCTCTTCCACAAGGCTCAAACACTTCCTGCTCCTAAACAGGCTTCAGCAGATCTCACGCGCGCAAGCACCTGGAAAGAGACCTTGGAGGTGAAATACAGACCTATAATTGTTCCACTCGGAAATCTGGAGATAAATGTCAGCGCACTCATCGAAGGGGAGGAATAATTATGCACTACGCGTGTCGTGACATCACTCAAACACAATGTGAAGGCATCGTCGTATAGCTTCTCCTTTGACATCAATGCATAATGCAGTGGTAAGTGCGCCGTTTGACTGACTCCTCCCTCTCCCGTGTGGACTTGATGGGAGTTAAAAGCACTTGGTAAAGCACGGGTTATGATTCCTGCTCCTCCATAACCACAGGCTTTTGAAAACTTACCACCATTTTGAGGGGGGGGGCATGTCGATGCCGCAGGTTTGATATGGGTGAACCGATTTCTCTTTTAGTTTTTTTTTGTCTTTTTTTCACTTTTAAATATTTAAATAGATATAAAACTTACTCTTTTTCCTTTTAAACAGACAGTCCTGTACACATCTGGTACCAGTACATATAAAATTACAAGAGTTGTTAAATTAGAAAGGATATGTTCCTTCTGAATACGTCATATCAAAAATATGCAGCTTTAGTAAACATATTCATAGTACTTTTTTCTAGGCTAACTTTACATCGCTACATTACAGTTTTCAGAGTTAGAAATATAGCAAAAGTGAGAGGACGCTGCCTCCAGCTTGCGTCTCTCTGTGAGTGAGTGAGTCCGAGGGCTTTCTGTGCCCAACGCAGTGATCTCGAGCACTTCTGTTGAGCGGAGGTTGAAGCCTCGGAGTAAATAGTGTACTTTCCACAGCCTTCTTCCCCGTTTCCGCACCTCTGGCTCTCTAGCACATCCACGTTCGCTGTACCAAACTCAGCACCTGCTCACTGCAGCTCCATCTTGATGTCCTCCACAGCCCGAGTTCCTCTCCTCTAGCCTCCGTCCCGGCCTCAGTCGATCTTCTCCACTTTTCCGATGATCTTCTCCTCGAAGATGGGCAGGATGGCGTCATCTTCGCGTACCTCCTCGAACACCACTCCACAGTCAAACTCATAGCTTACTTTCTTGAAATAATACCTGAGGAAAGAGAGAGGTATTCGATTCAATTCAAGTTTATTTGTATAGCACTTTCACAATAATTATTGTTTCAAAGCAGCTTTACAAAAGGTGCACATTACTGTATTACAATCTAAATCAGAACAGTTATTAGTTAACATAAATGTATTAGTTAGGGTTGGGTACCGAAACCTGGTGCCAATTTGGCACCGGTACCTATGTAACTGGTATACACCTGATCGAATCAGCAAATGAATTTCGGTGCCACTGGTGCTGTGACAAGGATGTAAGCATCAAAGGGTGCATCAAAGGCACAGGTAAGTACGCGTTGTGTCACACCATCTCCAATCATTTAATTCTGAACAACTTTGGGGGTTACGAACACCGTTGTTGATGTTTGTCCTTGTAGGTGTTTGTCCTTGTTGCTTAGGAATTTATAAAAGGCAAAGTTCGCAGTACTGCATATCCAACTTCCTTTAGATTCATCAACATGCATGAGCGTATTCATTAAATTTGCTTAAACTAGGCGTCCTAAAGTACGGCTATATTTTACAAGCAAGAATTCTGACACAGCAACGTGCAACAGATGCTTTACAAAAGTTGCGTGGGAAACACGTCAAACTTAATAAAACATTTGAGGGCACACGGAATCAACTAAAGTCTACAAGACTGTAATAGTTTGATTGTAGCGTTTACTTGTCTGTACTGCACTTCTATAATGCCACTAAATTGGCATACTCAACGTCTCTCGATTTCTGTTAAGTTCGATTATCTAGTCGGATTAAGGTCATCAAAAATCGCTGTTTACATGGTAGACTCTTAATCAGAGTATTGTCTTAATCGTGTTAATATTGAAGTATTGGTGTCCTTGTAAACGTACTTAGTGACGACTCAAGCCCCAACCCTAGAAAGAGTTCACCGATTTTGATTACAGCCTTTACACAGGTTAGTAGTAAGCTAATGTTATGTTAATTGCATAATGCAAATCTTCGTCAAAACAAATGGACAAAATAACTATATTAGTGCAATTCAATAATAGAAAATGTGAATTGATATACACTTTAAATTTTAATTGTTCAATTAAATATTTTTTGTCAAACTAAATGTTTTTCCACCATAATTTTGTGGCTTAAAAATATCACTTCAGGCATCGTTTTGGTACCGTTTTAAAAAAGTATCGATTTAGCACCGGTATCAAAATGACCCCAAACAAAAACCAACTCTAGTATTAGTTGCTCATTACTTTAACTATTAATTAATAGATTTTTCACAACAAAGTATAGTTATATTGTATATAGGTATAGTCATATATAGGTATAGATTTATAGTATATAGGTATTGCATGAAAAAGGCCAGTTGAAAACAATACATACTACAGAAATACATAAAGCCATTTGATACTGAAAATGAGTTGAGAGAGTTCATTCAATAATGAAAAGTCTGTTAATAAGACAACATAGTAGTAAAGTGTAGTAAAATCCTAGATTTTTTTCTGAAAGTTTTGTGTGGAGACAAAAGCTAGGTTTCCATTCAAAGATGCAAATTAGACTTGGATTATCGCATAAAACATTAATAATGAACAAAGCACTGTTTTCATCCAATGAGCTTAAAAGAACAAAATAATCACTTTCTGAAAAACTAGATATCCAAATATCAAAAAGGAAATTGGAATTTGCTGTGGTTGAAGTTACCGTGGATCTATTTTCGTATATAATAAATTACCTAAGCCTCAAAAGATGATAACAAAACACAATGAGCGAGCTTTAGGAAGTTTTGGGTAGTAGCATTACTGAACCACTTTGCTGACAAACTTTAGCTAAGGTATTTTAGAATGAACAGTATGTGGTTAGCCTGCTGGTTTCTACATTAATACCATCCCATCACATGCATTTTTAATAATCACACCCCTTTCAATATATTAATTTAAATTCTTATTGAAAGGTTTGCATTTTTTAGACCTGCAAAAATGGCATTGCAGTGTAAAATTTCAGGCAAAACAAACAAAAAAGTCATCGATGCCTTAATTGCACTCCTGTCTTTACAAAACCCTGTGTGTTAGTTCCAAAAGCAATAAAGGAGAGTTTTTTTCCTTGCAATAATATGCAAAGATGACGGAAAATATTTTAATTTTAAAAAAGACAGTAAAAGTAGATTATAAAATGTGTTTCTGATTAAAGTGCATCTCTTCTGAAGCCCAACGATAGTCTAATGCAATCAAAGAAGCTACTCACCACAAACTCATCCTTACTTTGAGACAATATTGCTTGAGTTTCAATTTACAAATAAACCTTTTACATATTATCATATTTAAAACAAATTATTTCAAATGACAATGTTTAGGGCCCTATGATTTCTGAGACAATGATAACATTTGAACTGAATTTAGCATATAACATGGAAAGTTATACAAAATTATCATCATTTAAAAATAATAACTTGTCCTTGCATTTTTCCCCCAATTGTTTACATAGGTTTCAATTTCACTACACATGCTTGCAGATTACTAAAATTTATTTTAAGCATAAAAAAATGGATCCCAAATTAAAAGACTTTTAAAAAAGAAGGGGAAAAAAGCTGAATTTTAAGAAGTTATTACTCATTTACAGTCACACTATAAACTTTTATATTTAGTGGAAATCTTCTGCAGCATTACGCTGATTTACATTTTCCAAGCATTTCATTCTTTTTTTTCTGATTCACAGAAGCTGTTTGTAGTATGTTAAATGAGAATATAGGACAAAATCTTTAAGTGAATAAACTTAATAACCCACAAATGCAAAGAACATAAAAAAACGCATTTACTTGTAGCTCCCTTTCTTAGTGAGCAGCTCCTTGAACTGTCCAAGCGTGACGATCCTCCCCTTGACGGACGTCCTGTACGGGATGGGTTCACCGCAGAAATAATAGGCCACGGTGATGTTCTCACAGGGCTGCTTCTTCATATTCTTATGCCTGCAAAACAAACCAAAAAGCACTTGAAAAAGCCACCAAAGCATTCGTTCTGCAATAAAATGGTGCGTTTGATTTTCTAGCGGAAATACGGATGTCCCGTAAGGATGTCTGTATTTAAAAGGCTCTTGTTTGTGTTCTGCTGGGCTTGAAGTGGGCAGGAGTGCTGGTGGGCGGCAGATGCTTGGTTTACTGATGCCAAGTAAAACGAATTCCAGATGCCTGACAAATGTTCCTCGGAAGAAAAGAAAAAAAAACACTGGCACTGCTGGGTCGCTTTCATCTCATCCACACCACAGCTTTGATGTCACTAAACTGCGTATCTGCATTAGAAGCAGGCACGTCTCCGCAGCTCCAGCTCTCCTCCTGCTGTTAATGCACCAGAACGATACACCTCACTGCAACCAATCTGTCAAGAACTACGTGCTAAGACCAGTCTATATAAAGTGTACTCCTATAGCTGTGCACAGGAAGTCAGAATAGCGCTACACACTGAGGGGTTAGTGAGTGACATGAAAGCACTAGTGGTCGATTGATATTTTGTTATGGGAGATGCTGATGACTTAGAAAGCAGGTTCAATGATAATTGATATAAAAATCACATTTATTACTTATTAATGGAGACATTTTTAAATGAATGTGGAAAAAAAGATGATCTGAATTAATATATATTATATATTAATTTAATATATATTATATATTAATTCAATATATATATTCTGCAATAGCAGCACCCGTACAGCCTCCTCACCCTTCTGTATTACTCCACCCACATAGAGTAACAGTAGATCAATAATCTCACTACAGTTTGACAAATAATGCAGCTGTTGGACAATGTACTTGAGGCTTTTAGGCGAGATTGTAGTTGTTTAGACTGCAACTATGCAGTATATTTATAAGGATAGTGCCTATTTTAAATATTTATAATTGTGGAGATTCAGCGTGTAGGTGGCCATCTGCCTGTCACTGAGCAGAGCAAAGATGGTTGACAGTCCCCACCACATGAGGGCGACAGAGACTGCATAATAAGCCCTTAGGGGAGAAAAACTCAGTGTAAATTTTAAACTACAGCTGATCAAATCATTATTATTAATATGGTATTTTTACCATGGTAATTTGGTAATGTTTGCTTTGGCTTTTTGTGGTTAATTTTTGTGCTATCCCGATTTGTGATCACTTTAGACATTACGCTAGAGAATCATTCAAATACTATCTCTAAAGTGACATTGATGAATTAGCAACAGTTTCTGCTGTTCTGACGTTAGCTGCAGATGTGAATGAATGGAAGAACGGAAGAAAGTAGTTCCTCATACAAAAGGATTTTGAGACTCTCAGTGTTTGATTTTTTTTTTATATATATATACACAATTATGCTGTCGAACTGTTGTATAAACACAATATTACACTCATAGCAGTGCGATATGGCTGTATACCTTGAGCCAACGCACGCCTCCCACTAGCGCCGATATACAACCATATCACAGTGCTCGTGTGATACTGCACATATATACTTACATATACATGAATGACAAATTTATACTTCAGATGGCAACAAAACATTTGTAATAATAAAATAAACTGACCAACCGACAAACTTTTATGCAGTTCTTGCATTTTTAAGCAGTCTGGAAATGCACCCTTAAGAAAAATCTCTTTAAATTATTTGTTTTAATTTGTACTTGCTGAGTTACTATATTATTACTATAATAATACTGTTAATATTGTTATTGTATCAAAAACAATATTCCTCACAATTCTACTGTGATTCTGAGCAGACAACTAATCAAAATAAATATTACTAGAAGTCCTGTCTAAAAATCGAATTTCCAGTCGTTTAAAATGTTTTTATTTAAACTAATTTAAAAAAGAAATTACTTGAGTGATTCAGTTACTAACTTAAATTACATGCATCATTTCAGTATTTTTGAACTAACCTATGGAAAGAATTACTATGGAAATTTTTTTTTACATATTCAATTCCTGGATGAATCAGCATTTTTGAATGAATTGCTTAAACAAATGAATCTGTGATGAAGACTGCTCTTGTTCGGTCACTACAATAATTAATTTATTATATGTGTTTAACACTCGTCATTTTGAACGAAATTTACCCAAAAAAGTTATTTTCAGAATTGTTTTACATCTCATATCCACGAAGGTCAGAAAAACAAGTTAGCAACTAGGCATGGGCTGGTGTATGATTCTGAGGGTATGATAACCTTGGATAAAAATATCATGGTTTCACGGTATGGCGGTATTCTGATTACTGCTCTAAAATATGTTCTATTTTTAAATGTCAGGGTAAAAAAACAACTTGTTTCCCCATTGAACATTAAAATTGAAATATTTTGGAGCAGTAAACATGTCGGGCTAAATAAGTAAAATAAATCACTGACTTCTGCTGTCTTAATCAGTTTCAAAAACAGATTTCTTTACATCTTTGGATCTTGCTTTTCTGTGGATATAAAGAAAGCCTCTGCACTGTTCAGCTCTATAGCATGGATGCTGGTATATAAGCGATTTGTTTTTCAGATGTTTGCTGAATTGTGGCCTGACCAACAGCTTTTAATGTGAAGATACTGTTGCCATAAAAAAACGAAATAAAATATTATAAAACACATGAAAAAAAATTGAAATAAACCTTAGGAACAATATAATAGAAAATTTTAGCAGTTTTCAAACCTTGACTTTTCCAAACCTTAAACCAGTTATCATGTCATGCCTATTAGCAACATGAACACACTTGAGTGTCAAATAGCAGAGCTGATACAGAGGGGTCACACACACCAGACAAGAAGCACCACAACACTGTGCCAAGTTTTAAACATTGGTTTCTATAGATGTAAATGAGTAAACCAGTGGCAAACAGAAAAACAAATGTAAAGCCGTGGCACCCTGCGATCTCGCTTCTCGTTTGATGTGTTACAGTCTGGAGAAGGATGTTTGCTAGATGTTTATGAAACTGTTCTTCCCTCAGTTTCTGATCTCTCGAGTAAACGTAACTATTTTACATTTTGTGAGTTTAGTGGCTAACTCGTACGAATTTGTACGATTTTAAATAGGAGGCATGTCACCAAAACCCACCCCTAAACCCAACCGTTATTGGGGGATTAGCAAATCATACTAAATTGTACGAATGAGACCATACAAATCGGCAACTAAATCAAATGTTGGTTATTCCCTCACAAGCGCCATTGATGTTGCGTTTTGGGTACACGACAGCAGCGGGACAGATTTACATTTACTACTGCAGCATGGGGAGTGTTGAAGTGTTTGAAAACAGTATACTGTCACTTCTTTGAACTTTTTTTTCTCCATAAACGAAGAATGAAAAATAACCCCATTTATTAGGGTCTTTACACTGCTCCAGACATTGAAAACTAATGAAGACTAATGCCTCATTCACACTAGCAGCGACTTTGTAGCTGCCTCTCGCTCTGAGTGGTGACCTGCTGCAAACACAGGTCTATGTAGGTCTACAGCACAGAGAATACAACTGGCTTCTGAGCGAGCTGAGAGAAGATCATCTGAGCTCTACTGGTGCTCCTATTGGCTGTCGCTCAAGAAAGTCGCTCTTTATTTGCATGACACGCCCACCTGGTCGCCAATGGTCACTGCCGTTCGCGTAGATGGAGATCGCCGAAAGTCGCTCACTCTGTTGAATTGAACGGTCACGTGTGGCTTTGCCAATGTGAGTCCTCATAGTGTGAATGAGGCTTAAGACACTTTCTATGTTTAAGTAAAAGTCCTGCATCAGCCAAACCCAAAACTTGTCAGTCGCTAATTAAGAAAAAAAATGACATATTAGTCGACCACTAGAAGTCACATGCTCCACAGGCCTGACAAACACTCGGGGGTGCATGTATGGACAGCATGGGATGGTGAGGGGATAGGCTACACTCTATTGAAAAGTATTGGGGACATACTCTGCGTCGGAGAGCTCCGTGTCAGAGACGGCGGGCACCACACTGAGCGCAGGGAACAGAGCGGGCCTGACAGCGGTGCGACCCCTCTGGATCACCTCCATCACATACCTGAGGAACAACCCCGAGTTAGACACACCGGCTGTGTTTTCAGGCACACATGGCCTCAACACACACTCATGCAACTAAGCCAGCCAAAAATGTGTGCGGGATCATGTCGAGGGAAGACAGGGGAGAGGAGGGAGCCTTGCATTATGGGTAACAGAGGGCAACATCTGGGATTTAAATAAAAAATGCATTTAGAGAGTGCTTGAAATGTAATCCTTTCTCATGTTGCTTTGTTTGGAAATGGAATCAAATAAGTATCAGATCAAGAACAGTATCAATTTAATGATGTTGTGTTGGAAAAAGCTAAGTAAAACAATATCTTATCGTAAACTTCATGATATTGATTTATGATCACCTCAAACACAGATTGACATACACACTCGATCACTCATATATATATTTATAACATTCAGGATGCAATGTAAATTGAACCACTGAGAATAAATCATAATGAAATATAAAGTGCAAGTCAAAAATTTCCGCCCTCCTGTCATTTTTTTACAGAGCATAGGATTTTTCAAGTATTTTCTGTAATATTTTTTCTTCTGAAGAAAGTCTTATTCATTTTATTTCAGCTTGAATAAAAGCAGATCAGATTTTTTTAAACCATCTTAAGATCAGTATTGTTAGACCCCTTAAGCATTTTTTCCCCGATTGTCTACAGAACAAACCCTCATTATACAATGATTTGCCTAATTATCTGACTTCACTAATTAAACCAGGGTTGCCTAAACTGCCTGAACTAAACCAGGGGGGCCAAAAACCAGTCTTGATTGAGCGTGGTTGGCCAAGTTGAATATTTCAAACTCTATTACATTAAAGTTGCCATTGGTGATTTCCAAATTTAGTTCAATTATTTAAATTAAAAACATTGCTTTATGTTAATTAACACAGAATAATTTTAGTTAAAGCAATCCCACTTATAACAAAATAGTGTTAAACAAGTCAAGCTACACCTGTTTTTTTTGTTTGCCTTGATTTGCCTTCCAGTGTATTCCTGCTTTGTTCTTTGTCCGTTGAATGACTATATATTCATATTCATTTACAGATTAAGATTCATTTACAACATTTAAGTGAATCATTTACTTTCAGCTTGCTTTTTTTGTAGCTCAGCAATAAAACAAACAAACAAGGTTACGTTAAATTAGAAATGACTTAGAAAGGACAATCTCTGTTTAAGGCACTACCCTCTACATCATTCTCACTCTCTTCTCGGATGGGATGCTGGGCCAAATCAAAATTTACTAAGGGCCAACTTTGGACATATCTGAATTAACTTTTAAAGCCTTTAAATGGCACTTTAAGCAGAATACTAGTCTAGTAAATCATCATGGCAAAGATAAAATAAACCAGTTATTAGAAAGGAGTTATTAAAACTATTATGTTTAGAAATGTGTTAAAAATATATAGGAAATTTACATTATGTTTGTGCGTGTTTAATACTGATGAAAATAGTATTTATACATATTTAAATCACCTGGATTAAGGATAAAATAACATGATAATATATATATATATATATATATATATATATAAATAAATAAATAAATAAATAAATAAATGATCAAAGAATGAGCACCACACAAGTAAATACTGTCATGCAGTAGTAAATCTGTCCACCGTGTGTCATACATGCGTCCTCTCACCTCTGCTTGGCCTGCAGTGTCCCAGACTTCCTTCTCTCCTCCTCAAGCCGCCTGCGCGCCTCTTCCAGCTGGGTGAGGGGGTTTGGGGCTGGGTTGGGGGGCATGGTTGGATCCTGGATGAAGGGATGAGAGGGCTGCACGTTGTTGCGGAGCTGAGCGGTCACCCATGGATGCACGGCCCCCAGACGCTCCACCGAACTGGGCCGTGCCGGCTCGTGAGCCTGAGCTTTCTTAGGCCCAGAGATGCTCCTGAAGCAAAAGCAACACCAAAAAGAGCTTTAACATGATGACTTCATTTGATTGGTTAGACTCCTGTTCTATATTATTAAGAGTTCTCACCCGTAAGGGCTCCTCTTATAGCGTCCAGCTTCCTTCTCGCCTTCCATCATCCACTGCAGTATCTTTTGGTTTCTCTCCATGTCGTCAGCAGGTAAGGGCTCTCGCATCTCAAAGTTTCGACCATCTTCTCCTTTTCTGACCGGTCGCTTTGATAGCGTGCTGCCTTTACTGCTACAATGAGATATGACAACACTAAAAATCAATCAACCTGTTTAAATAAATGGCTCTACTCAATGTATTCAGCAGAAATGTACTCCGTGCCACATATACTATATAGCCATCCACCTATTTTTTTGCGCATTTTGACATAAAAAAAAATCAGTTGATGGAAATGCCAAGATCCGCATACACTTCAATAATGCACAAAAAAAAAAAAAACATACGCGTAGGATAAACTTTTTATTCGATAAGAAAAAATGCGCATAAACTATGGGGGAAACAATTTATTATCGGTTTTAAACCACTTGTATTTTGTTGTACAAACACCTCTTCATGGCCTACACTTTATGCTGGTGGTGTAAATATGATCATTTTGCTAATATTAGATTCAAATGGTCTCATTAATAGATTTTCCTCATATGCTTAATAAGATTTGTATAAAAATGTGCATTAGTAAAATTTTAATGCTGGCTGAATTGAACATGTTAAAGTAAATGTACATACTTTTCCCCTCTTCAATGTAGTTTTACAAAAAAAAGAAAGATATTGAGAAGAACAATTTCCAGTAAAGTCACTTTAGTTACCCAAACTGCTTTCTGCTGTCTTAAGCTACTTTTGGTTAAGCAACAATTGATTGGGACATAATTATTATTATTATTATTATTATTATGCCTATTATTAAATTGTAGTATTTTCATGGCAATTTAAACTACCCCTTCAATATGAACAACAAGAAACAAAATGAAAGAGCTTTGATACCCTGAGGTAAAATGTCAGAGTGCATCAATTGCATCAGGTTTTCACTTTTTTTGTGTGCTTGATTGTTAAAACGGCCCTCTTATAAAGTCACTGTCAGTGTCAGTGATATGACCCCCCAAATTAGACTTAAGAAATTTAGTTGAAACACAACTGACTTGTATAACATAAAAATATAGAGTTGACTTTGTGTTATGACACTTTGTTTGTGTTTTTCTTTCAAAAATTTCATCTGTATCAAAGGTTGCAGCAGAGACATTTATCAAACTTTCTATTCATCCTGTGCACCAGATCAGCATATTAGATGGATTTGGGATCATTATTAGCCTTCACATCTGACAAAAGTGATTGAGACACGTACCTGTAACCCATAGGGTCCATGGTGTTAGGACCGACGCTCATTCCATCTGCATAGTTGCGTGACTTGGGTCCATAGTGGTGTTGCTCCATGTTCCAGGCAAATCCTCCATGCGTTCTTGCGGCCTCTGCCTCTGCCTGCTCTTTGGGCTTCCCCGCCGCAGCATAGTGTGTGTGGTGAAGGTGTTTGTGATGATGCAGGTGCGCCGCCTCACCCTTTGGGCCCTGCCGAGCCTGGTGCTTGCCTTGGCCACCAGACAGTGGCATCATCACCCCAGGGATCTTACCCGCCGGCAGCCCGTCTGGCGAGCGGGATTTCGGTGAATGGCGTCCGGTGCCTGGAGATTGACAGCCGGGAGTTTTCATGACCCGCTGTACATGCTCGTCCAGGATGCTCTCTGGGTTTTCCTCGTGCGCGTCCCGTAGCTGCAGCCCGTTGTAGCTCATTTCAGAGTAGCGACCTCCATAATGCTGAACGTGGACCGCTGGAGGAATCCTGTGATTGGCCAGAGAGGGACCGGTGGAGATGTCCGCTTCATCTCCTTCCTCTTCCTACAGGACAACAGTGATTAGGTACGCTTTAACAAATGCTTTAATTTGAATATGTAATGAAATATTAATTATAATAACTGTGGAAAAAGAATTGAACCAAGTGTACTACAGAAAACAATGGGATGCAGAATCACTGTTTGCAGTAACAGGTTTGAACCAGCAGATGTCATCCTTTCACATGAGTCTTAAGATTATGCTTCTACTCAAAGAAAGGCCTTTGTTATGGTTACATTCAAAACACACAATGACCTGAAAATGAGCAATGAGAGACTTCGCTTGATGCTCAAAATATTCTTTTAATGGTCATTAGACTTATAAAAATAAGAAAATAAATAATGTCCAATTTGCAAGCAGATTAAGGGATTTAATATATTTTATTGATTCGTTCTGGTCACTTTCCAACCTTGATATTACCAGAAAATTACACTAAACTAGAGCTGCACACATATTGTTTTAGCATTGATATCGCAATGTGTGTGTCTGCAATAGTCACATCGCAGGATATGAAATGTTGAGTCGGTATTACAGATGATCATCACAACAATTGAGAATACATGAGATTCGTGGTGTCATTACAAAGAATAACCATAATAGAGTGAAACCTTATTGTTTCCATGAGATTTCAAGATAGTTTAAAGCATTCAGGAACAAAAACGTACAATATTTGTAACTTGACTGTATTAATAATTCAGTAATATTATTCTTAATTAAAGACTACTATACTGTGTTATTTCTTATTTTACATGTCATTATTCAATTTCTGAATACTGCTTGACTGTTTATTTGACTTTTTTCTTTGTTCTTTTGTAATTATTCTCGATGGCAATTTGTTTATTATTTTTTACAAATTATCACACCCTTACAAAACCACCCCAATCTAAATTAATGTTTTTTTCCCCCAAAATAGAGCTATTCAAGTCATCTGACTGGTGAAACTGTTTTCATATCGCAAGATCACAGAAAAATGTAATATCCCACCCTAACCCTAATTTGCATTTTTTTTAAAGATTTGAGTATAGAGGACAATGTTGTTAAAACAATCCCCATTTACACAGATACACAAAAATATTTAAAACTGCTTTATTATAAATGTCAGGTCAGTAGCTGAAAATGGCACTTGATAAAGAAACACTATATCATGAAACTTTACAAACTGACATTTTCAAAGACCCCAAAAAAGTAATTGTCACATAAATGAATTTCCAAAAAAATTTTTTAATAGTTACATATTTTTGGCTAAAAACAGTGTCGTGTAATAGTCTGGTGACTAAACTGTGTTATATTAACATCCTGTACTTCCTGTACATTCAGACAATAAAATTGTTTCTCAAATATAAACCCACAGGATATAATATCATATGCACATGTTGGGTAATTGGTATGCCATAAAAATCAATCATTTTATGTATATGTGTAACCATTTTATACTATATTTGAGTTATTTAATAGCTTGTAATGCAGTGTCACCACAGTAGCTCTTTATTGCGATGTGGGATCATCTGTGCACCTTGTTTCCTTCATATAATGTCTTTTATATCAGTAGATCTGGTGATCAATTCACCACAATTACAAGGACGTTTTGTTTCCACTGAGTGATACAGTACGGTACAGCATTGTTCAGTACGGGTCACCTTTATCAGGCTTGTGTCTTCAATGAAAAATGGTACCAATGGTATATTTTGGTAGGTGTGGTGTAAGACGGAAAGTTGAGGTCGATGTCATTCTCGCTTGAAGTTCACATATCATGACAAGCACTTATTAAACAAATGCCTGATATACATAAATACTAATGTATAAATAAATGTTAATTACTAACCTTTCTATAAATAGAATTTGATTATAGCTGCAGATCAATGATAATGCGAATTAGCCTACTGTAATATATAATCACCGGCACATCTATCATTAACATTGTGTTAAAGAAATTTCATCTAAAAGGTGATGATAATAGATAACATGGCAGTTTGTTCATCTTTTAGGTTGCTGAAAGAATCGTTTGCTGCCTTTTTTTTTTGTGCTTCACTCACTTCTTTCACACGCATTATTATTATGAGCTCAAGTCCGTTGTTTTTAATATAGACACCCGACGAGCGCACACACTCTCCAGAGAAAGATAAACCACTCACGCTTTTAGACGGCCTCGTAAACACCAACAGGACACGGCAGGCTTGTGGCTGTTTATCATGACAACGGCAAGGTTTGTTTGAACTCAGGTTGACCATGACCATTAAAGTGCATATATTATTACGATTTAATGTCTCAGCTGTGTATTTAAAAATGACGCTTCCTTTGTTTTAATTTTCCTGGTTTACACGCGCTTCATTCAGCATTCAGCAGCGCGTCTTGCTCCGCCTTTTGGTACCCTTTTCAAGTCAAGTCAAGTTGGCGTTATAGTCATTTCAACAATATACAGTGTAGTACACAATGAAACGAAACAATGTTCCTCCAGGACCAAGGTGCTACATCAAAAAACAAACTTACAACATAACACAGGACTGTGCACTACTATAAAAAAAATCTAGAGAATGAAATAAAATAAGATAAACTAAAATAAAATAAAAATGAATAAAATAAGAATAAGAGCGCATTTTGTTGTGCAAGGTATCCTTTGGTAAGGGTTAGAGTTGTACGATGCTGGCTAAAATGAGAATCGCGATTTTATTGCTTAAAAGAGCGATTTTCTCACCATTCTGTAGATGTAAAATAAAGTTTAATATGAGTCTGCCATTATTATTGTTCACTCTGTCGATCACTCTGTGCCATAAACTGAATATTATTTACAACTTTATTACTTGTTACTCATAGCCTATGCAGGTTCTGTTCACTAAAGTAGACGCGCGCACATCTATTATAAATTAGGTTGCGCGCCTGCCCTCTCCGTGATAACAACTCACGGTCAGCAGCTCACGTCACGTGTGATTTCCCAGCCGCGAATACAGCATTATATGTAGACAAAAATGACTCTTTCAACATCATTTGGAGGTGTCCATGTCGCTGAGCAAAGTATGTGAAACAATGAAAAGACTCGTGCAGCCGCCTTTGCTTCTCTCCTGAACTTGAAAATATGATTGGCAGAATCGTAGAAATGCTGGATTAAGATCGTCTAGGGCAGGGGTCACCAATCTCGGTCCTGGAGGGCCAGTGTCCCTGCAGGGTTTAGCTCCAGCTTGCTTCAACACACCTGCCTGGATGTTTCAAGTATACCTAGTAAGACCTTGATTAGCTTGTTCAGGTGTGTTTGATTAGGATTGGAGCTAAAATCTGCAGGACACCGGCCCTCCAGGAACAAGTTTGGTGACCCCTGGTCTAGGGGGTCAAATCGAGATTGCAATCTTTTTTCGATTAATTGTGCAGCTCTAGTATGGGGACCCAAAAAGTGTATGGTATTTTGACAGTGGAAACGGCCATAAAAGCATACCAAACTGTACTACTCAGTGGAAATGGGCCATAATTAGCCAATTGACATGCCATATAATTGTTCCATTTGATTTGTCAGTTCACTTACATGCATTTTGCATAAGGCCAAGATTTTTAACAAATTAAATATCTAAATAAATGTTTTGATAAAGAAAGCATAATAAGTAATTTACTATTTCTATGTATCCTTAAAATATCAGAATTTAGACGCTTTTTTGGGGGTTCAACAATCGTAAGTGTTTCAATACAGAAAGCAGTTGTCTTATAAATATTTCATAATATTACATTTCAAACAGCCACGGTGAGCTTAAGAGACTTCTTTCAAAAACATTTTTTTAATCTTACCAACCTGAAACTTTTTGAGTGGTGGTGTATTTTAATCTTTAACAACACAGGAACTTTGCATTTGCATTTATTTCCATGAAATGTCATTCTCCATCAAACATGCCTTTTTTTTCATTGGGTTGTCTTCTCATTTTCATAATGGAGAAAGTCGGTACAACTGAAGGCACGGCAGGCAATTTGTGTGCAATGCTTTGATTCTCTCTCCAGGTAGTGAAGTCCAAGGAGATAAGGAATTCAGAGGATTTGGCTCATGCATAATTTTATTTTTACTGAACAGCTGTGCGGGTCAGAGCTCTGGATGATCTCTGACAGATCATGCCAAAAAAAAGCAGATGAGACGAGAGACAACACAAATCCAACTGCAATGCGCAAACCAGCCAATTTTCATTGCGCTGATTCGACCTCTAAAAATCACCTGTCTGAAAACACCTGAATAACAGTCTAGAACGGCCATATCAGACATTTATTCAGACTTGTCAAGGCTTAGTTGCCGGTAAAAACATGTTTAACTGTCAGAGTCGGTCCTGCTCAGTAGAGCAAGGAGAGTTGTATATAAAAGCCACTCAACCGATAGGTGAAGAAAACTTAAAATAAGTTTGCTGAAAACCGAAGCACCGGTGAGAATATCAATTAAGAGGCAAATGACAGCCCTCCTTCGGCTCTTAATAACTCCAAGCCACTGTTGTGTGACGGAAGTTCCTCTTACACAAGGCCAAACTACATAAATAATCTGCCTTGAGACTTAACACCTGGCTTTGAGTGGGGAAAAAGATTCCCATTTGCGGTGTGTGCAGGCATTTCTTCACGCCCCGACTGACTTCAAACAAAGTCATTACACTGAGGCAGACTAGCAAGTAGCTCAATCTCGGCAGGTGATTCACCTGACACTGCACAGAAAGACGAAAGAAATGAGCAGAGTCCCCTTGACAAGACGGGAAGTCTTTAGAAGACATTCGACTGTCTTGCTTGTGAAGTGAAGCACAGGACTCAGTGTTTGACAAAACAAGAATTAAATATATATTTGTATCTACCAGGGATGTCCTGATCGATTTTTTTGTGTCCAGATCCGGCTAGAGTCATTTAATATTGAGAACCCCAGATACAAAGGCCTGATCCGATATTTGTATTTTTCCTAGTGCTCCATGGACTTTGGGTACATTAGAGTTGTTACAGTCAATCCAATGTATTTGCGAACAACCATGCAGTTCTGTGATGAAGATAAAGGGTTCTTTTTAATGATCTAAGCTCACGGTCTAAGCTATGTTGCATGTGCACTTACGCCCCAATTCGGGGCTTCAGTGTCAATGCTTGACAAAGGACATGTCTGAAGTCAGCCCATGAAATAAGTCTGCAATTAGGCTACTGTCTGAGCTGTGGTATTTGCATAAAGTGATCTGATTGGCTGAAGCTTCCGTTGACGCTTGAAAAGTTGCGAAATTTTCAACTTCTGCAGTGCCGATGGACTCAATTCAGTTCGGCGACGCTGACGTCAGCCATTCAAAGTTACAGGGAATCGTTAATGCTGGCGCCTCGTGTGAATGGGGCGTTAGAAAATGTCTGAATCCACTTTTGCTATTTTAAGGACAGGAAAAGCAATCGCCGAACCTGCCACATTTCCACAATGGTTGTCCTGATTATATTAATTAGTTATGGGTGCGTTTTGGACATAACACACATTAAACCAATCAGAGTCTAATCTCCCATTCTCCTTAAGAGCAAGTTACATTCGCGCCATGAAGTATTTGTTATTTATATTTCAGACTTTGTAATCTGAAAAATTTAACGCATCATTAGCGAAGAAACAAATCTGCTCGTGTGCAAGGTTAACGCATGCAAGCAGACCATCTACGAAACGAGCAGGATTCCACCAAAGCCCCCCAGAAAAAGACAGGAGAAGGTAGCAGTTTTTATATTTATGTAGAGAATAATTATCTTTTACATTTTAATCCTTTAATCTTTCCTAATTCAAAATGCGTGTGTGCTGCTGCACATCCCTATGTGTGTAATAAGCAATGTGCATGTGCATTGTGAACCGGCCTATAGTTGCAGATCACAATGACGCTCTTTAAATAACAGGGAAAAACGGTGCCTTTACCTATAGACCAGCTTTTACTTGGTTATTGCTGTTGCTGTATGTGTATATTCATTGTCCTGCAGTCCACTATTGTTGTTTTAGGCTTTTTAGATATAAGACTTATCTGATAATTTCAAACTTACAATAAAGGTTTTCTATTTTTTTTGTTGAAAACACAATACGAAGAATCATCAAGTAAAAATTATTGCACTAGTAATAAATACAAAGAATGTAAGATCTCATTTCAGTCTGTCACCATCATACATGATAGAAATATCAAATATTTTGTAGTTTTTGATGTTTTTTCCATCCATAGTTTGTTCTATCCAAATATGCAGAGCTGAAATACTTTTGTTTTGTGTATATGAATAAAATTATCGATTGTTTGCTGGTTTGAAAAACTGTTACAGTAGCATCTCAGGCATTTTTGATAATTTCAAAACACCAGCAAAAAAAAAAAAAACACGCTGCCTAGCCTACAAGTGTTTCGGAAGTATTATTGCAGGGCAACACAGACCAAAAAGAGAAGTAAGGATGCACAATATACCGAGTCCATTTAGTTATCGGCCAATAATAGCTATTTTTAATGTTATCGTTATCAGTCCAATATCAATTTAGGCTGATATCTTTAAGCCGATATATAACGTAATTGTACAGAACCGCCTAACTCGCGCATGCATAGGTGAACATTTTTTAGACTTGTCCAGTGCACTATAACAGAGCTTTCCTCACATTGTTTATTCCTTCAAAGTCTGTCCTTTCTTTGTGTGGTAATAACTCAGGTAATTTGTGTGTGTTGAGAACTCAGTAAGTAACCATATTCCTTATCATTGTAGATCTGTTTGACACAGTGTCATTCTGTATTTTGCTTTAAATCGCCGTCAAGTTGCATAATAATTTGCTATGCGAAAAAAAGAAAATAATTTTTGGCATGCTGATTTATGTGAATTTGTGAATATATCTGTGTAATCACCTTGCAATTTTGAAACTGAGTAGGCCATTCAGTTCATAAGACCAGTTCTAACTTCTATGAAGTTTTTTAAATAAAACCAGTTTAAAAAAAATAAAAAATACTTATATTTATCGGTTAATATATCGGTTATCGGCCTCTAAATCTCAAGACTTATCGGTTATAGATATCAGCCAAAAATCCATATCGGTGCGTCCCTACAGAGAAGTATAACTGCTCATACTGGCATCAGCTTTGTGCAGGAGATACGCCCTGGGGTATGGTATATATTGTGCATTAATAAATTGTGCTACTTAATTCCAAACCACATTGCCTCAATCTTAAAATAGACTAGTGACAACAAATTATAACATAGAATTTGAATTAATTACACAAGAAAATTCACCCAGTCTAATTATATCTCAAAATGCGGTAGTAGTGTGCTGATGGAGCTGTACTCACCAGTCGAACCCTCTTGAGACGCTCCTCCAGCTTCTCCTGCGCCTCTCGTTCCCTCAACACCCCCTCCAGCCTGCTGATCAGCTCAGCCGCAAACTTCTCCGGCTCAACGTGAATATCCTTTGGCATCCGGTTTGTGCGCTGATGGGAAGACAATGAGAGAACTCAAGGTCACATTCACATTTAATGTGATGCTGTGGAGAAAACACCTACAGCTGCTGATTATACAGGTATGTGGACAGACAAAATAACAGAGGAACATTAAAACAGGCTAGACAGACAAATGGAGGACACATTTTTGGACAACGCGAGGATTCTGTACACACATCGGTTTCAGTTTAAAAGCATCACCTCAAGGAGAAAACATGGTACACATCTTCAGCAAACAGGATAGACTGCTGAAATCCATATTTAGAGCTGCCAAATATATCATGTCAATCGACATACAGCAATTTTGTGAGGAAGTAGCTTATTCTGTACACACAAATGAACAATAACAAGGATCTGGAGATTCACCTAAACATTTAAATGTGGTTGTCATGGAATATTAGGCCTTTGATGTGTAAAATCAAACCGGTTTGATCACAGGGCTGAGTGAGGGAATCAAACTACATCTGCCTTTGTGCTTTTGTTTCATTCTGCATTGTTGCCACAAACTGAGAGAGGGACTGAGTGAGCAATTGTTGGTTGACTGTCTATTGTTTAGTTTGTAACAGACACCGACAGGAACAAAAGTACTTGGATAAGGGTTAGAGACTGCATTTGGTGTCAAAACAAAAAGCAAGTAAACAGAAAAAATAAATAAAAAAGAAATTAATTGAATTCTGAGCTTAAATTACATTAGCAAAACAACAAAAACACTTCATTTTTTATGAAAATGTAATGCAATAAAATACAGTTAAGGATCACTATGATTTTTAAGTGGATTTTAATGCTCGTCAAATTGCATTTGTTTAAACATGCATTAAAAACTAATACTGTGTGTTATCACTGCTAGTTAAATAAACAGTTCTATCTGAATATACATTTAAAATGTATTCATGTGAAGACAGCTGAATTTCCACCATCATTATTCTAGACTACAGTATGATATAATCAGAGTATATACAGGAATCAGAGAGTAAAATTCAATACCTTTTAAGACCATTTTAAGACTCTCTCCATACATTTTCAACCATACTTTTCAACCGGAAACAATTGAGATTAAATTACAGTATATTTATTAAATATGAATGTAAGAAACTAATCCAAAACTAAAACATTATTCATATACTGAATGAAAATCTATTAAATGTAGCTAATTCAGCCGGTTGGCGCCTATATAACTGCAGAAATAATGGTGTTGCCTTGGTAACTGAAGTAAACAAAGCAGCATGATGTCAAATCTAGCAGGATTTGATTGATTTCATAAAGTACACAGCATCTTGATATTCACAGATTTTATTTGGGCAAACCTTAGCATACAACTATACATTGTATAAGCAAAAATTATATGAAATTTAATACCTTGCAAAATAGCATTTAAGACTTTTTAATACTTTAAGGACCTTAAATTTCTCTACATTGATTATTCAACTTTAAAAACTTTAAGACCCCACGGACACCCTGATATACCTTCAACAATAATTTTAATATGTTGCTTGGCTGCTCGATAAACAGTTCTTATTGTTAGCCATTTTGAAAACAGAGGTGATGCTTAATTTTTGTGGAAACACTGATGCACTGTTGTCATAGTTTGAATTGAACGATAAAATGAACTGCATTTCTTGGAAGTCTATTCTCCTACTTTCACTTTCGATCAATTAATACATTCTCGTTTAATGTATTAATGCAAAAAAAAATAAAAACGTTAAGACAATGTTTATTTTTGTTGTTGTTGTATTTTTATGGACTTTGAACAAGTCCACAAATCTTGATTTGCCTTCCAAAGAAGAATGAATTTCTCAGGGTTTGGAAGGACATGAGGGTAATTAATAACAATTTTCTTTTTTGGATGAGCTAATGCCGAGCTCAGACTGCATGATATTAGCCCTAATTTTGACTCGCCGACAGGTTTTGAGAAATCGCAGACAAATGCCTGAAATGACAGGCAAATCGGTGCTGGTTTGCCTGTGCAAGTAACAATCACACAATGTGAACTATCAAAGACGCAATCTGAGAGAATCACAGTCGCCAACACCCGTGATATATTTGGCATGCTAAATATCTGGACCTGTCTGTGATTCAAGTCATGTCGTGTAAAATGCGTTCTGATTGAAAATAAGAATTTACAGCCAATGAGAGAGCAGCATCCACTAGTGTGGGTATCTGCAGGCCAGCGGGAGGTTGAGGGAGAAGTTAAAAGAGCTTATTTTTGGTCTATTTGGACACAAGAAATAAAGGAAAAACTAGTGTAAACTTGGCAGGAGCACCCGTGTCTGTTTGACGTGTCATTTGAGCAATGTCACAACCGGGTCTACCCCACTAAAGGCTTCTTCCTCATGCAGTTAATAACAAATATGGATGTCCAGATCCGATCACATGGTTTCAGACTCAATCGGACTGTTCCTCCCGATCAGGACTCGAATAATATATATATTATATATAGAAATATATATATTATTTTTTTAATTGTCTATAGTTATGCAGTGGCACAGAGTTAGACCTCTTTCTTGACTGACACACAGTAACAGAAACACGTGCGGCATGACATCACTTAAAAATCGCAGAAACGCTATAGTTTAAATGCTGGCAAAGCAGAACACGGAAGCAGTTTGAAACGGAAAGTATGTCTGTGGTCTGGAGGTATTATAAAGTTGATGACGACAACATTGCCATAGCAAACTGTGAGGTGTGTAAACTTGGGATTGCCTGCCGGGTATTTTTAGTTGAGGTGCTGTTTGTTTATATATTTAATTTTTTATATTTACTGTTGCACTACAGTCCAAAAGTGAAGAATTGATGACATTTATTACTTGATTGTTCAAGCTACCTCACAGAAGTGATCTGTTTATTAACGGAGTTGTTGAATGTTAAAATAAGGTGAAATAAATAAAAAATAAGGAACATCCTGGATCGGTTTCTTCGCTCTTACATTTTTTTATGTATTATAGAAGTATCGGATTGGGTTTCAGTAGATACTCAAATTCAAATGACTCTGACTAGAGGGCAAAAAAACTTGGATCGGGACATCCCTGATAACAAATGATATACTACGTGACCTTGCATTGTGTACATGTCCCTTTTCGCACGTGTTTGGTAGTGAGATATAATTTGTGGACCGAGACAACGTTGTCGGAGATTCTTCTATTATAAAGTCATGCAGTGTGAAACCCCGTCACCGATCTATCCTGCAGTGTAAACACAGCACTGACAGAACGCTACCCCAGACAGTGAGTGTGAAAACATCCGCTACTATGAAAATCGTACAGTCTGAACTCGGCAGAACTCGATAACTAAACTACAATCACAGACTGTCGCCCACTGGAGGGATGGCTGTGAAAGCACAATGATCTTTTTCGCTAAAGATTTGGACTCTTGATGCCTTCTGTTATACACAACATCGTGAGTATTTCTCAGGGGGCATACAAGGATGTGTAAAAAGGTTAAAACGTTTTTAAAAAATGATTCATCTTTACATTTTGCACTTGCAACACGAATCCAAATCTCCCAACACAAATGCTCTGAGCAGATACTGTGGGTAAAGGGGAAAAACACATACAGATCTTTTTGTAGCATTTTCTGCTCTCAAACAAACAAGACTCCAAATAGCAGAAGTCCAGGAAATGTATTATTCCATGAGTCTGGAAGCAGAAATGGAGAGAGAGAGAGAGAGAGAGAGAGAGAGAGAGAGAGACGGGGGAGGAGGACAGAGACATATGAAGAAATAGAGTTGCATGAAGTGCCTGGACAAGGTCCAACAAAACCTTACAGGAGCCGTTAAAATTTTGATTACAGGGCCAAATCTGATCTAAAGTCTGTTTCGGTTCTCTTTGTTCTGGCCTTCTGTTTGCTTAAGATTCATCAGTCTCCTCCGCAGCCCACACGGTTACATGCCCAGTGGAACTGCAGAATCTGTCAAGTCTTGACAAGGCGTTTTGGTTACTAACACTGCCTCCCTGCCGCAGACCACGCTTACAGAATATGAGAGAGCCTTTTAAACTTAACAGAGACAGAACAAGAGAATGCAACCAAAGGGAGGAAGAAAAAAGCCAAGTGAGAGAGTGTTAAAGGTTTCAGAGCCATAAACATAATGTGAGCATAATGTAGAAGCAAAGAAAACTTGGACAAGCTGTATTAGTAAGAATTGAAGGTCAGTAAATCTAAGAAATATAAATCATCATTTATTTTTTTCATGTTGTTCCGAACCCAATGTTTTGTCTATTCTCTCACTGAATAAAAAAAAAAAAAGAAGTTACGCAACATCTTTTCCATAAAATAAATCAGAATAGTTCTCAAGCTCCAAAAAAAGAACAAGGCAATGCATGCATTAGTACAATGATGTACTAAAAAGTGAAAAGAGTCTGCTTGGCATTTATGAAAGTTTTGTGTATAGAAAACAACATTTTCAAAAGGTTTCCAGTTCACAGGGAACTGCAGTTTTATACATGCCAAGCCAGAAGTTTATATACGCTTTCAGTGAAGAGCTTCGCATATTAGTTTTTGATAGAAAGCAAGCCAAAATTCACTCTCAAATCACATTTATATGATTTTAATTTAAATTACACTTCTTTTAGTTGCGTAAAAGCTGATTTGCACTTCTGTGTCAAGTGTACGCGAATGCTCCGGCATAACCTGCACGTAGACGCATAGCCCTCGCCATGGCTGTCACGCACCTTTAAAAAAAAATTCAAGTACACGCCTCGTAGCGGCAAGCTATGTGATTGGTCTCGAGTTGGAGCGAGTGTTTACAAGTGTCGAGTCCTGTGAAAGAGCTGAAAAAAGTTTTGTTTTCACGTTATGAAGAACTTCTTGCGTGTTCACCGGTTCCAGCCTCAAAATGAGCGAGTTTGAGCTACATCTACAATAAGGTAGCCTCCAGAAAAAACAAAACACCGGCGAAGAAATGCACGACAACGTGCCATGGGTCAGGCCGATTACTTGCCACAGAAGTATAAACCAGGCTTAAGAGTGGTTTTTTGTATACATTTGCTCAGGAAGGTAAATTAAAATGGAAAAAAATTACAATGTAAATGGTTGCCTAAATAAACGTATCAAGGTTTCCACAAAAATTTTAAGTGTCACAAATGTTTCCAACGCATAACAAGATTCGCATATTAGAATCATTGCTAAAAGATCAATTGGCAATAAAGACAGGAGTAGCAGCTACCAAAAATAGTCAAAAAATTTTATATTTCATAATCATCCTAAATTTCAAGTCTCACTTCTGAGAGGTAGTATGTGCATATTTAAGGTTTTGAGGGTAAAAACATGAAATTTGGCCTCACTGTCATCATACCTGATGTGCCATGTTTTAGTTCACAATACTAGAACGATGACTTAATTTTGTTTCTCACATATTATATATTCAGAATACTTGGAGTAATACTTGAAAGCTTATTTGACAGTCCCTGGAAACCAAAAGGATTTTAAAGTTTGAATGTTTCATAAAAATACATTTTAAAACCTTTTGAAAACCAATCGTGACCTATGAAATACTGTTTCCAGGTCCAAACCGCTACTCATTTGAATTGAGAAAATATTCATTTATGGCCACTTTTTAGACATATCACACATTAATGTGAATTTTATATAAAATCATGGTGTACACAACCACCTCTGGACTACACCACAGACACCAATATTTTAACAATTTGTAAATAATGAATGACATTCTGTCCACCTGATATTAGGCATGGAGATGGTGCAACACATGGTAATAATAAATGTTTACAAAGCGATGTGATGCTTTTAAATATCACGATCACAATATATATATATATATATTGTGATCGTGATATTTAAAAGCATCACATCGCTTTGTAAACATTTATTATTACCATGTGTTGCACCTCTCCATACAGGTTGATATAGTGATTGAACCCGGAAGCCGCTTTTGCGTGACGTCAGAGCAAACGTCTGAGGATTTAGACATCTAGATATATATACATTTAGATTTCCTCAGAAAATTACAATTTTCATATCTGGTAAGGCCCAATTACAATTCTGTCCCTTTAGTTCATTACACATTGAGGTCAAATTTTTTATATCTTAAAAAATGAATTTGACCTTACGTCATCTCAATCACATTTACACATGACATCTAAAACATTAATCAGTCATTAAAATGGCTATTGAGTTAATTTACCATTTTAAGATTTTTATTTTTATTTTTATGTGTAATTTTATATGGCTGTAATATCGCAAGAGAAGTATCAAAATGCCACTGATTTCCTGAAATTAATTTTGAATTTCAGGATAATCCCGCACAGCTCTTTGATAAGGAGGGGAACTCTCCTTTCTCTCAGAGCAAAAAACTGAATGGACACAATATTTCCTCTTTCTTCTTTAAGCCCCTAAAACCTAATTTTTTTCAGGATCACATTACAACTGAAGGGATATGAGAAATTTCCATGAATCCACCAGCTAGAGCAGCAACATGGCTGCAAAAGCAAGGAAAACCGACCCCCAAACGTTTAAAAAAAGGGCATTAGTAAGGATTTTTAATACACAAGCATCTGATTTATTACATTTTAACAGCGTTGATGTGCTACGGTCATGATCTTTAAAATAATAACTCACATCAAATTTTAAATTCTGATAACCTGACACGATGTCAGACAAGTCTGTTGGCAGGAAATTAGCTTTTTACAGCACGTCTGGTATAACGTTAATGTTTTCATGTGGTTACATACATGAATATAAGCACTGTGTATTTACAGTTTCATGCTTCTTGCAACATGATCCACCATTCGCAACAGGGACGCCTGAGGAAAGCCAGAGACTCATACACTTTTGAGCTGAAAATGAACAGTGTTTGTCCAAATACAGTGCGAAAAAAAACAACAACATTGCAGACTGAATAATCTGTGAAACGTTAATACTCTGTTTGCGCCTTCTGGAATGACTACCGCAGGTGACATCTCGTGACGTAAGAGTTAGTGACCGTTCAGCAATGGTTTCCCATATCTAAGGTGAATATTTACATTCTTAACCCTTCACACACTGTTTCAGTGTAACCAACGGGATATTAGGGTGACATAAGGGTATAAAATAGAATTAGGATTGAGACTAAAAGTTTTGGATTCACTTTTTTCAGTATCAAATATCAAAAAAAAAGTTTTAGACATTTTTAAGGGCATGCACCATTGAAACTTTGTCTTTCTGCTGTGATTGAAGACCATTTTACAACCATATATTTATGCTGAGTCCCAATTCGTCAACTCACACTACGTCCTAAAAGTAAGTACTTTTGTGTGAAGAAAAAGTGCATACTTTTAAGTGTGTAACAAAAGAGTATGCAAGCTTTGAGACCTACTACTTCCTCATTAACAGACCTTTAAGTTGCTTAGTTACATCCCCTGTCAATCATCTCAACATGTCATCCATATATCTTTAATATTTAATTACCTACCATATTGGAGATGCAGTAGCAGGTTAATCTGCCATTCACATGTCTTTCATGCTGGGACACCTCCACAGGTCTTTGCATAATTACGCAGTCAGAAGTTAATATATAAACATGTCTTCATAAACGTTTACATTGTTGTTTCAGATTAAATATAACGCAGAAAAGGTGATTTAAATATTCTCCAGTAGGTTAGATATTAATAAACAGTCGTTCAAACATTATTACCTAAGCCTCTTTACTTGATGGTTGCTCTCGCGCATCCACCATATTTCTAGTTTAACAGTATGGAAACGCACCCTTTTTGCAACATAACACGCTTTGGGACATACTAAATCTTTTTCAAATACTATTTAGGACGTTTAGTATGTGAATTGGAATACAGCATAATAGGGCATTCACACCAGACATAATTGAACATGTGAACATTCGGAGTTTACTCGCTTCATTTGCACATCAAATTTGCTTCATTTGTGTGTGAAATTCACTTTAACAATAGACATGGATCATGGCAGGGTCAATGCATCAGCAGGAAGATTTCCCCTGAGGACACCAACAACAGGCGATACATTATAATCACAGCCATACTACAGCAAGTTTCTGATTGTTAACAAGGTGCGAATGTCCACCAAAGTCCGCCCAAACCAATGAATTCGCACCACCTTAATCGTGCGAATAGCATCGCAGGATGTCTAAATGCATCTTTGCATTGACTTAACATGTAAATCACTGACGCTTGGTGCTTCAACCACATCTGGTGTGAACATACAGACTTTAACCCTCACAGAAACCATAACAAAATAAACTGGTGGTACGGTACGGGTCGGTACACTTTGATGCCCGTTTTCCACTGTCAAAAGGTACCTCAGGGTTCTTGCAACATTTTAAAAGTAAAATTTTATGCTTTTAAGACCTTTTTAAGACCTCAACAAATATAATTTAAGACCTAAAAATTTCATAATTTCTTCGGAACAGGCTACTCAATTTAATGTCCTCGTTAAATTTAAATGAAATGTGCCTCGTCACAGTATGGATAACCCACAGTACCTGCCTTTTGGGTGTCTGGCGGTGAAATGAAACCGTTATAGCCGACTGTGAGGTGGCTTCTGAACTAGAGCTGTAATCGAGCCATAAAAGTTAGGCCCAATAGGGCCCGAGCCCGACAAGTACATATTGACTGACAGCTTTTAAAAAGCCTGAACCCGTTTATAGCCCGACATTATTCAAATGTGCACATGCACACAGCTCTGTTGCCTTTTGTCATGAATGAGTCGTTTATGTTTTAACATTACTTATTCAGAACATAGGCTATAGGCCACTTGGAACAAAAAAAAAATTGTAAAAAATCCTTTGTAACATCTTAACATCGCAGCACTCTAAATAGGCCTGGTTACAGCATTTTCCACTAGTCAAAAACATTCATTTCATCTTCCCTGTCAGCTCGCTGTACATTGCTGTTTAGTGCTCTACCGTAATACGCAGTATATGAGCGACCACCGAAATACCTTAGTGGCTAGAATGACTATTCTTATTTAACTAGCAGCTAGCCTGACCATAGTCAAAATTTGCTGTTTTTGACTTCTTCAACATCATTTGTTTCACCTTTGCAGGGATGGATTTTAATGTTGTAACAAACGATTTGATTACTTTCTCGCGCTAATCGAAATGCATCACATGACTGTTCATTACTGCGCAAGCCCAAGCCCGCCCGGCCCGACCCTGTCTAATTAAGTCCAAATCCGTTGGGTTGGGGAAAAAATCTTCAGCTCTAGTCTGAACTAGTAACATTGTTAGGTCTAGCTGCAAACAATGCAGGGATTAACCTGGACCTGCTGTGACTAGATGCTGCAACGTAAATTACCGATTGAGGTGAAGTTGGTTTTATATTCACACATTCAGACTTTCTCCTTTATTAATAGCCTATATTTTCAGAAAAGTATTCCTTGCAAATTCTAAATAGTGAAATCATATTAGCAGCCAATGACTATCAAAGTACAACATTACTCGCAGTCAAATAAATAGTGCTAATGTTGTTTTGAAGTCATATCTACATCTACATTTCAGACTGAATGTTCAAAGTATCATGATAAACACTATAGGGAGCATGCCACAAGTTGTTACTGATGGAAAGTGAGAATATAAAACCAACTTTACCTCAATAAATTACCGCAGGTGCTTTCCTCCTTTCATGTGCAACTCAACGGCTTTGAGTTCCATGGTCCCTAACGAAAAGGTCTTTTTGCAGAATTTACACATAGCCTCATTGCCACGTCGTTAAGTTTACACTTTCCCATCATTGCATTTTGAACCTCACCTCGACAACCACGTAATGTCAACATGCAGATGCAGACCAATGTAAGCGTCTGTAGCCGACCTACCATAATAAGCTAATAAATCACAGACACTGTCATCTCTCTCCTGTTTAACACATACTAAATTAATCAACTATTAGATGTTTTACGGTGGACCACTGTGCTTCTCTATCGTCATTAAGGACACTGGCTAAAAATGTAATACCTAACAGCCACTTTAGAGTAAATTTAAGACCATTTAAGACCTTAATTTCCCGGATTTAAATTTAAGACATTTTAAGACTTAAGGACCCGTGGGAACCCTGTACCTAAAAGAGAACCGTACCGTACCAATTTTTGGGTACCCTTTCCAAAGGGTGCATACCGCAACAAAAGGGTACCAAAAGGAGGAGCGAGAAGCGCAGCTGAACGCTATTGGTTTACAGAGAAACATCACTAGCGTGTGTACAAGCCAGGAGAATGAAAACAAAGGAAGCTGCATTTTTAAATACACAGTTGAGACATAATACTACATCGTAATACTATATACATATAATAATGAACCATGGTCAACCCGAGTTTAAACAAACTTTATGTCATTTTATGAACAGCTACAAAGCCAAGAAGATAAACCCGTTCTCCTGTTGTTGTTTGCAAGGCCATCTAAAGCGTGAGTGGTTTCACTTTCTCCAGAGAGCTTGCGATCGCTCGTGTGCGCGTCTATATTTGAAATAACGAACGTCTTGAGCTCATATTAATAACGTGCACGTGATTATTAAAGCGCTTCTGACATCATATCCTTTCAGAAACTGACAAACGCGAGAGAAGCGCAAAAAAACAAAGCAGCAAATTACTCTTTCAGCAACCTAAAAGGTGATCAAACTGCCATGTTTAACTATTATCATCACCTTTTGGACTGTTATGAATGACAGAATTACTTTCTAACACAATGTTAATGTTACATGTGCTGGTGAAGAATAAAGATGAGAGGTTTGTACTGACTGTATAGGTTTCGTATCATTTATAAACCCAAACAAGGCCTAAATGTATGGTTTGGGTATTTTTTATTTGTAATTGTAACATTTCAGAGACTGCAAGTCACTGTATGTGTTCATAAAAGTGGAAACGGGCAATGTGTCTCAGTAATGCATGTCTGGAACAGCATAAGGATTTCAATTACAGAAAGCACATTATCAGCTGAATAATCCTTTAAAAATAAGTTTGTACATCTGCAACTTCATTCATTCATTCAGTTCCTTTATTAATCTGGGGTTGCCACAGTGGAATGAACCGCCAACTTATCCAGAATATGTTTTACGCACCGGATCCCCTTCCAGCCGCAACCCATGACTGGGGAACACTCACTCACACACTCACACACTCACAACGGTCAATTTTTGCATACCCAACTCACATGTACCGCATGTCTTTGGACTTGCAGGGGAAACCGGAGCACCCGGAGGAAACCCACGCGAACTTGAGGAGAACATGCAAACCCCACACAGAAACGCCAACTGACCCGGCCGAGGCTCGAACCAGCGACCTTCTTGCTGCGAGGTGAACGTGCTACCCACTACACCACCGCGTCGCCCATCTGCAACTTGTCATTCGATAATCAGATTTCATCCTGAAAAAAATTGCTAAAGAATCTTGGAGTACGTCACGCATGTGCATACGAGCTGAAGTGTCTGCGCTGCCTCCACGGCTTTCAGTCTCTATAGGATGAGTGAAAGGCCCCGGCGAGGGGAAGTGTATGTTTGCTCTGTTAAATTGGGCTCCATCTCAGAGGCTCCAATTATGCTGGAGCCGGTGCAGTGGGAAAGCCGAGCCATCAGAGGGGGAGGCTTCACATCTGCTGGGGCAGAGCAGGCAGAGCTGACGAGAGCATCAGGAACGCTTTAGACAGCACACTCGCTCGCGCTCTCTCACTCTCCATCAGCTATTCGCCGGCACATGATCAAAGCTCCCCAGCCACCGCTGTGCATCTTAAGAATGCACATTCATTTTAGGGGCGATGGGAGAGACAAGGCAGGGGGAAGAAAAGAGAGAGCAAGAATGACAGGGAAAGACCAGAAGATGATGGACGGAGACAAGGCACAGAGAATAAAATGAAAAGAAGGAGTGGGGGTGAGCGAGAGAAGGAGAAACAGAGAGAGAGAGAGAAGTGATGGAAAGAAAGGTAGAGAGCAAACACACACACAGAGACAGAGAGAGAGAGAGAGAGAGAGAGAGGGGAAAAAAAGAAAAGTGTTGTAAAGTCAACAATGTGTTGCGGATATCCAAAGCATACTTACAGGAATATGAGGTAGTGGCACTCGCCCATTAACTTTGGCACTTTCGTGTATCTCACGTCGATGTGGTTTACGATATCTGTAAGGTGGGACTCCATCTCTGTGGAAAGAAGCATTATGGGGTTTTAATTTGGAGTCTGTCTTTTAAAAACACAATGTAAAAATGTAATATCTTCTGCATAAGACATATTAGTGGTTCATAAAACAGACACTGCTCATCTAAAAAACAACATCAGTGTCTTTAGTACACAAAAGGAAATCTTTTGCACAATATCTGTGTCATTATTGCATTATTTCACCAGACATTAAGATGGTAAATACTGTTATAGTACAGGGTTGTTTCAGCAAGTTCATTTTAAGACTTAAGACATTTTTAAGACCATTATGAATGAAATTTTAGACTCATACAGGGCTAAACGGTAAGGAGTTTTTCAAATGGCCCAGTTGGAAAAGATTTTTATTTGCCCTGTCAAACGTTTTTTAAAGATTTAATAATACAAGAATAATAATTTAACAATTAAAAAAATTCAATATTTCAGTAATTCTGAGCAAAATATTTTAAATATTGTCAAAACAAGCAAGCTCTAGTTGTACTCGCACACTTTTTTTCAACATAACCTTTCTTAAAAATAAAAAAAATGGATGGCATAGGCATAAGGGAATAAAACAGAATTGGGTTTGAGCCTAAAAGTTTTGGATTTAAAGATATTTTGATATTTGTAATAGGAAAAAAAAAACAGTGAGAATAATATTTTTTTTGAAGGCCATGCACCATTGAAACTTCGATTGTAAGAATTCACGAAAACGGAAATGCTTGAAGTTTCTGCCAACCCGACTCTTCACCATAACTTTTCAATCCAGATGGATGGAGCAACCATCACTGCATCCAAAATGGTAAAAAGCCTTGGAGTAACGATTGATGACCAACTGAACTTCTCTGACCACATTTCTAGAACTGCTCGATCTTACAGATTCGCACTCTACAACATTAGAAAGGTCCGACCCTTCCTATCTGAACATACAGCTCAACTCATTGTTCAAGCTCTTGTCCTCTCCAAACTGGACTATTGCAACTCTCTGCTAGCCGGGCTACCAGCTAGTTCTATCAAACCTCTTCAGCTGCTTCAGAACGCAGCAGCACGAGTGGTCTTTGATGAACCCAAAAGAGCACATGTCACTCCGCTACTCACCCGTTTGCACTGGCTGCCAGTTGCTGCCCGCATCAAATTCAAAGCTCTGATGTTTGCTTACAAAGTGACCTCTAGCTGTGCTCCTTCGTATCTGCTCTCACTTCTGCAGATATATGTGCCCTCCAGAAACTTGCGTTCTGTGAATGAACGTCGCCTCGTTGTTCCATCCCAAAGAGGGAAGAAATCACTTTCCCGAACTCTCACATTCAATCTGCCCAGTTGGTGGAATGAACTCCCTAACTACATCAGAACAGCAGAGTTACTTGCTGTCTTCAAGAAACGACTAAAAACGCAACTGTTTAGTCTCCACTTTCCTTCCTAATCTGCAACTGCCTCTCTGGCTATACCACTAACTGTGCCCTCTTTCTCTCTCTCTCTCTCTCTCTCTCTCTCTCAAAAAAAAAAAAAATTTTTACTAATGCTTTGCTTCTTAGACTTTTACACACCTGAAACTTGTCTATAGCACATGTTCACTGCTGCTCTTATAGTTTTGTAAATTGCTTCCTTGTCCTCATTTGTAAGTCGCTTTGGATAAAAGCGTCTGCTAAATGACTAAATTTAAATGTAAATGTAAGAATTTCTGCGGTGATTGAAGACCCTTTTAAGGCCTTATACGTATGCAGCATCCCAATTCACCAACTCATACTACATCCTAAAAGTAAGTATTTTCGTGTGAAGAAAAAGTACATACTTTTAAGTGTGTAACAGAAGAGTCTGCAAACTTTGAGACATACTACTTCCTCATTAATAGACCTTTAAGTTGCTTAGTTACTTTTACTAATGTTTTTATGGTTTTAAAAACTATAATAAGCTAAATGTATGCACAACGGTCTGCCCAGATTAGCTTCCTTAGCAGTAAATACATGGAAAACTTTTAAACAAATGTTACTGTAAGGAAAATAATAAAACCATTATGGTAAAGTTAGAACTTTATGGTAGAGTTAAAATGTACATTCTTAAATAAAATGTTAAAAGTTTTATTATTTATTTATTGGATGTGTGTTGGCCATATTGGGTAGCTATACATGAACAAAGGAAAATTAAGATCCGTTTAAAAAAGATTTAAGACCTACAACACAATATTTTAGTACATTTAATACTTTTTAAGGCCTAAAATTTCATTTTAAGACTTAAGACATTAAGATTTTTTTAAGACCCTGCGGATACCCTGTAGTAGGTTAGTTATAAACGGTTATAATGCCAGATTAAATATTACGCAGAAAATGTAAATATTCTCCAGATTCTCCAACTTCAAACGTCAAACACTTGCTGCACCACCTTATTCATGCGAATAGTGCTTTTACCAGATATTAAGATGCTAAATACTGTGATAGTAGGTTAGTAATAAACAGTTATAACGCCAGTTTACATATAATGCAAAAAATATGATTTTCTAAAAACCAGGGTTTATACACATTTTTACTACTCAAATTCCATGACTTTTCAATAACTTTTCCAAAACTTTAAGGTAAATATTAATGATCTTGTAAATAAGAATAAACTGAAATTTATTACAGCATATCAAAAAAAATGTTTTAATAATAATTATAAGCAAAATAGTTTTTAGAAAGTATCTTGCTGTCTGCATGAACATTTTATAACGTTGGCTTGTGTTTTCACTATACTTAAGATTAGTAGAAATTAGGCTGCAGCACCCACAGTCTTTTACCTCTGCAGTCAGATATTGTTTCTGGACAAGACACTCAAAATTCATCTTGAATTACAGTAAAAGCAAGTGAAAGAGGCAAAGCTTTGTCATTTGTCAAAGTCATTGGTTTTTTTACCCATTTTTTTTTTTTAGTTTACCCATCAAATATAGTGTCAAGTATAAGTCAAGTTCATCTCAAATATATTCAACTACACAGATAATTGTTAAACAAATTTTCATGACTTTTCCAAAACATTTTAGTTTTATTTGTTTTTCCAAAACGTTCTAGGCCTGGACAATATGAACCGTATATTATAGTCTAGACATTGAGTTTGTCCACTTACAGAGATAACATATAAATTTGCAGAATTAAAAATAAATACATTTGATTGGACTGCTATCATACTGTAATTGGACAGGTCTCAAAAATAACCCAAGTCAAAATCATCGTAAAGCATCCTAATAGTATGTGAAACAGAGAAATATTTGGTGACTGAAATATAACTGAAATCAAAGAATTATGAGATGAAAAAATTACATTTAAAAATTATATGGTAATACTTTAAAATAATGGTACATTACTTAAAGTTTGTTAATGTATTTACTAACATGAACAAACAATTAGTAATACATTACGGTATTTATTCAACTTTCAAAGTTCATGTTAACTCAGTGCATTAACTAATGTTAACAAGCACAACTTTGGATTTTAATAAGCATTAATGTCGAATTATGATTAATAAATCCTGTACGTGACTATTCATACTTAGTTAATACATTAACTAATGTGTTGACTAATGGGCCATTATTCTAAAGCACTACCAATTATATTAATTTCACTTTCTGTACTTTTAGCAGAAACTACTGTCAGAAGGTGATTTGCTTTATTTTGCTTTATTTTTGAACTGATATTCAAGTATTTGGTCATAATTGGAAACAAATGTAACAAAAAATATGACACTCTGTGGTTGAAAAGACTGAAGCGGTTTCATATCTAGACATGACAACTCATGAACGCAGATCTGAATGTACCTCTGTGATCCTACTTGTCAAAAGTTTAACAGACATTTACAAATGCTTTCATTTAGAAATAAGACTGTGTGGGTGTTTGAAACAAGATTGCAATCTCCTAACCACCAATCTTGCAGTTCTAACATATGACATACGGATGAGGGTTTTGAGGCAGTTTTTGCTCACTTTTAGATGCTTTAAATACTATGAAAAGCAGCTCGGACATTCTGATAAACATCTCCTATCCATAAAAAAAACACTGTCATTGTTTAATCGCTCTTAAGGCTCACGCACACTAAGACGATTATTGTACACATCTAACCCCTCATGACTAGGCCTGTCATAATAATCCTTATATAGACTTGTCAAGCAAAAATTGGACATGATCTCAATACTTGTCAATATTACAATGTCATATTAAGTAAATATTTAATTATAAACATTCATACATGAGGTACAATGTAAATGTCATTGCAAAATAGCTTTAGCATTTTTGGGAATTTTTAAGTCTACACTCATCAGCCACTTTATTAGGTACACCTTCCTAGTACCAGGTTGGACCCCCTTTTGCCTTAACAACTGCCTTAATCTTTCGTGGCATAGATTCAACAAGGTACAAGAAATATTCATCAGAGATTTTGGTCCATATTCACATGATTGCATCACACAGTTGCTGCATCCATGATGTCAATCTCCTGTTCCACCACATCCCAAAGGTGCTTTATTGGATTGAGACTAGTGACTGTGGAGGCCATTTGAGTACAGTGAACTCATTGTCATTTTCAAGAAATCAGTCTGAGATGATTCGTGCTTTTTGAGATGGCGCATTATCCTGCTGGAAATAGCCATCAGAAGATGAGTACACAGTGGTCATAAAGGGATGGACATGGTCAGCAACAATACTCAGGTAGGCTGTGGCGTTGACACGATGGTAAATTGGTACTAATGGGCCCCAAAGTGTGCCAAGAAAATATCCCCCACACCATTACACGACCAGCAGCAAATCTGACGCTACCATCCTGACGTCGCAGCAGAAATCGAGACTTATCAGACCAGGCAACATTTTTCCATTCTTCTATTGTCCAATTTTGGTGAGCCTATGTGAATTTTAGCCTCAGTTTCCTGTTCTTAGCTGACAGGAGTGGCACCCGGAGTGGTCTTCTGCTGCTGTAGCCCATCTGCCTCAAGGTTGGACGTGTTGTGTGTTCAGAGATGCTCTTCTGCACACCTCAGTTGTAACGAGTGGCTATTTGAGTTACTGTTGCCTTTCTATCAGCTCGAACCAGTCTGGCCATTCTCCTCTGACATCAACAAGGCATTTGCGCTCACTGGATATTTCCTCTTTTTCGGACCATTCTCTGTAAACCCTAGTGATGGTTGTGCGTAAATATCCCAGTAGATCAGCAGGTTCTGAAATACTCAGACCAGCCCATCTGGCACCAACAACCATGCTACATTCAAAATCACTTAAATCACCTTTCTTCCCCATTCTGATGCTCAGTTTGAACTGCAGTAGATCATCTTGATGCACATGTCTAAATGCATTGAGTTGCTGTCATGTAATTGGCTGATTAGAATTTTGCATTAACGAGCAGTTGCACAGGTGTACCTGACAAAGTGGCCAGTGAGTGTATTGTCAGGGATTTCACAAATTCACCTGGCTTCAATTAGTGAAAAATGAGAAAAAAAGGTCTTGAAAAATGCAGGTCATAAGCTCTAAATGCCCTGGTGTGCACAACAATGCTTTACGTAATTCAAAATCAGTATGACTATTTTATTTTTAAACAAACCATCCCCATTAACCGTAGTAGTTTGCTGGTCTAATATCCATAAAAAGGTTAATGAAAGTTCCTAAGTTTGTTCTCACAAGTAAACTTTCAATGACAAACGTATGCTAAACATCAGGAGTTTTAACTGAGCTTGCTATATGCAACCTAATTGGGATATGTGACTTACAAAAAAAACGTCAGTTCAACATGGTGACATAGACAACAACAGCAGCCCTCAAGCTGCAAAGCTAAAGTGATTGCAGGCATTTACATTTTTGTTGAGGGGCTGAAAATACGAAAGCGTCTTCCCCCTAACCGGTCTACTTGAATCCCCGGGGCAGCTTCAGAGCAGAGCATGTTTGGGGTCCTTCACTGACACATGCACAGGGAGTCTTTAATCCCCCGGGCCCTGCTGAGGACCCCCCTGCATCTCTGCCTGGCAAACAGCTGATAATGGCCTCTAATCTCGCCCACTTCAGACACATGTTTTTGCCCTGATGTGCCTTTAATGTGTTTTTTTCTGTGCAACACGGATCACTCATGCCATCTCTGAACTCAGCACACTCCCTGTTGCTGCCTGTTGAGTGAAAACTCGTCTCCAGCTGAAATCCGCTCAAAATATTCTAAAAAGTACTTATTTCCTGGGAGGGAGAGCCGAAATTTACGTTGGTACCAAATTAAAGCCGGGGCAGTCACATTTACCATTTTTTGGCAAATTTTTCATGGATGAAACCAAGCTATTTCTATTGGAGTAAATTGTTTTGCAGGGGAAAATGTTTTCACAACATGGTAAATTCGCAACAGGTTTAAGTAGGTCATGTGCAGGGCAGAATCTGCAGACATTTGTACAAAATCTGTAGAATTTTTTTTATCGTAACTAAAAATTTAAGATGAAAAAAACTTATTTTTTACTTTTATTTAAGATTTACAATGCAAATCCAACTAGAAGCACTTGTTTGGTAAACAAAGTGACGCTCTCATATAATAACTATCCTTAAAGACAATAAATATTACTTAAGTCACATGGCTTCATGACGCTGACTAAAAGAAGGCTGCTTCGTCTGAAAGTGACTTGTGAGCCAATTGGAATGCAACACTGGAGATGCACGGGTCGGCAGTTTGTTTATTAGGTCTTAAAATAATTTAATTTATAATTAATAGAATTTTTCATACAAAAAAACATGATTTTTGTTAATCTGATCACAATTGCACACTGAAAATATTTATCACTTTCACTTTCCTTCAGCATAGTCCCTGCTTTTAATAGTTCTAATTAATTATAAAATATGTTTTTATAATTTTGTCATTTCTAAACTTATGAAACTTTCAGGTATAACATTTCAGGTGCTAGGCTGTAGCACTGAATAAATGATGACATAAGAACAGATGACTTGCAGAGGATAATAACAAATGTGCGTCTGGCTTTATTTATAATGTACATATGCAAATGTGTAAGTGGAAAAAGTGCACAGCTGCTCATGCATTCAAAGTGATTTCATAATTTTGCATATTGTCGGGGGCTTCGTCATACACGCACATTATAGGACTACACTATATCATTATAGTATATACACAATAGCATTGTAGGTCATCCCTGAATGACGTCCGGAATGAAACAGTTACTGCTCCTTCTTGTGCACAACGACGAACAATGAGGCTGCAAAGCATCAATTAGGTTGTCTGCTTTGATGACGATCAACCTCGCTGAGACCACAACATCACAAATACCAAAATTGTAACAATTTATAAAAAATTTAACACTTTCTGGCCATCGGATATTAGGCATGGACATACATATTGTGATTATGATTTTAAGTAATATTATGCTCTGTAAACATTATTACCATTCGTTGAGTCTCCCCATACAGTTTGATATAGCGCTTGGACCCGGAAGCCGCTTTGAGTGACGTCAAACTTAACAAGCAGATTGAAAGTCACTGCTTCAGCATGCACAGTACCCTATGTAGCGTAAGCAGCCTCCTCCAGGTCCTAATGCCCACACAGTGACATGACGGAGACTTGTTCATGAGGTGTTGCATGTGTTAGAGCGTTAAGCATTAAAATTAGAGTTTTCATAAAAACGTATTCTAACCATGGCAGCCACAAATCATATCAATCAAATGGATCCTGTTTCTTTACAATATAGCTCGCAAGCAGGTGCTAGTGCTTGTCCTACACGAAATGTTATTTTTCTGCTGTATTAAATTAATAAACATTTAAGTAAAATTTCATTTCTGTTTAGGAATTAAGCATTAATAGGTGTCATTAAAAAAAATTACAGTATTTAATAGCTTTACATTTTATAGCATTTCCATGCAAATGGATAGAAAAATTTGACCGTTAATTCTATTGGAGTATATGACTTTGAGAATTTCGAATACACTGTAAAAAAGGCAGATTGGTGCAGTGGCAGCAGTAATGCTGTCGATGTATCCGTTGTGGTAAAGAGGGAGCTGAGCCAAAAGTCAAAGCTCGATTTACCGGTCAATCTACGTTCCTACTCTCCCTTATGGTCATGAGCTTTGGGTCATGATTAAAAGGACAAGACTTCAACTTTATGCAAACGGAGAGCGACTTTCTTGAGCGACAGGCAATAGGAGCACCAGTACAGCTCACGTGATCTCTCAGCTTGCTCAAAGAACAGTTGTATTCGTGCTGTATTTACCAACACAGACCTGCGTTTGCAGCCGGTCACCACCCAGAGCGACGGGCAGCTACAAAGTCACTGCTAGTCTGAATGAGGTATAAGACTGCTGCCCCCACAACCCGGTGTCAGAAAAGCTGATGAAAATGAGATGAGACAGTAAAAAAAAAAGCTCAAAATTGTAAGGCAACTTGCTGCAGAGCTTTAAGTTGTCAACTTTCAACCCAAGTACTGCACTTGACTCGATTTAAGTTGAGTCAACTTAAAAAAAATTAAATAAAAAAAAAGCTCTGCAGCAAGTTGCCTTACAATTTTAGGTCGAGTCAACTTTTTTTTTTACAGTGTAGGGGTAAATGTTTTCCCAATATGGTGAATTCACAATGGGTTTAAGTGGCTCTTGTGGATTTATCAGGTTGATCAAAATAAAGCTGCTTGCTATGAAAGTGACTTGTGACAAGTTTCTTTTATCTCCTCTAAATGTAAATGATAATAGGGAAAAATTAAGGATTTAATCCAATCCTGAACACAATCGGTCACAAGAGACATATTTTATCACATATTTATACCAATTGGAAAAATGGCCTCCTTTTATTTTATCTGGACTTGCTAACAAACTGCATTGTACTAATTTAAACTCAAAGCATTCAAAACTGAGGCCAGAGAGGAGACATGTGCAAGACAGATGCAAAAGAAAAGCTCAGTCTTTTCCTTCTCAAAAAAAATGAATTACAACAAATTTGTAAATCTGAATCAGCTATAAAAAAAAAATCATGGAAGGTCACAACTAATCCCTACAATACCAAAAATAGACATTTTATGACAGCAAAAGATTAAAATATATAGAATTTCAGTGCAGTTTCAAAAGGAATGACAGCTGGCTGCATTAGTGGGTTTAAAATACATTTTAAAAGCTTAAAATATATGATCACTTCCACGTAAATGGAAGAAAAAAAAATAGCCGACCACATCCTCTCACATCAGCCATTTACAATTATTGACATATTTTAGTAGTCGTGAAAAGAGTGGACAAATTTTCATTCCGCTTAAGGCCAACACACATATTTTCAGGGCTTGTTTGTTTTCAATTTTTCATTTCCTGTTCCCTTCTGTAACCTGCTTGTGTACAGTGAACGTGAAGGCCATTTCCTTTGTTTTCAGGGAAAGTTAATTTGAAGGGAAACAAGTCAATGCCTTCAAATTACAGCCTGCAGTGGCTCATACCTCCCAATTTGAAGCTCTATAATTAGCATAAGTAATGACATTTAGAAGCTTTCATTGGTGTGGATAATGAGCAGATGGTCCTCCTCAGAGGAGAGCAGATTTGTTTCTGTTCCCAGAGCAGAGCTGGGGGGAAATGCCACTAATTCTGCGTGCATGAGACACTGCTCTGAGACCAGCCTCCACTAAAGGCTGCCAGCCTGGGCTTAAGACACGCCAATGACAAGTAATATCCAGCTTTGTCTTGCGTTCGATCGCTGAAATATCTGGGCTTCTGCAGAATTGGCAAGTTTTTTTTTTTTTTTGAGGAGGAGGAGGAGGGAAATCCGGCCAAATTGACTCGAGACGATGTGGTGAAATTGAATCGCTCTAAGCTCTCGGATGGAATGTTCCGGCAGCTTGCGGTGGTGAGGATGGATCAGTGTGTGTTAGGGCTTCACAATATATCATTTTGCCACTGATATCGCAATGTATGCATCCGCAATAGTCACAAGATCTGCAATGTTAAGTCGGCATTATACTTTACCATGAGTGACTATTCAGATATTTGCGACCATAAGGAGTAAAGCCATATTCAGACGGGACTAGTTTTCTGGGCGATTTTGGAGAAATTACAGTTTATCAAACATTTGTGATTTTAATCCCATTCGATTTAATCTGTCGAGTCTGTCTTTTTCTCACACAACCTCTGTAAAATTCCAGAACATATAACCTCTTGTTTTTCAGCAAACCGGATGGCCCTATCAGAAATCTAATCTCATCTGAATGCAAATATCTGTGATTGTTCTTTAGCGTTTTCTTGGCTTTTTAAGCAAAGTCCCTTCACTTGGTGGCCATCTTTGAAACGCCTCTCGTGCAGTATGCTCAGGTATTCTGTCTGAATGGGGAAACATCAAATCCTCCTTAATTGCTTGCCAAGCTTTCGATTACATTACATATTAGGAATCACCAATAAAATTAAACAACAACTGACTCTTAAGTTTCATTTCTAAATGTTTCAATCACACAAAATCTGAAGAAACACACAGTTGGTCTGATCCACCCCCCACCTCCCCCAGAGATTCGTCAGTATATAGCGATCGCTGATTGGCTCCAGTACTAGAAGGAGGAGCTTCATTCGCCATGTTGACCGTTACACTTTTGCCCATTCAGAACTATACAAGGGACACTTCTTGTGTATTCTATAGTCTTTGGTTTTAGTCAATGTCAACTTGCATACAATGTCTAGTTTGCCAGTATTCTGATAAAGAACTGATAAAGAATGTAGATGTGTTTGCTACCCTGCGATAAAATAAAAGAAATGAAATCAATGTTTGCACAAATAGCCCAGTGGTTCTTGCGTCGACATGAAAGCACGGAGTTCGAATCCCGGCTAGAGGTCCTTTATTGTTCCTTCCCCACTCTCTCTACTCCCCATTCATTCCTGTCTCCTCTCTACATTGTCCTATAAAATAAAGATTAAAACTCCATAAAAAAAACTACATCTCATTGTATTATCAGTTTTAGGTATAAGTACTTGTTTCCTCCCGACTCCAACATCACGTCACTTTCTGTTTCGCCACTATTTCACTATTGATCAGAATGACAGTGACATTACGCAATCCACGCATACTGAAAATGTGGTCTTGTGCAATGCCAACATGTAAAACAGACACTCCTACGTCCATAACAAACATAGAAGTTCAGTCTGAATCCATACACACAATAGCAAACGTTGGCTGAAAATAATTTTAACTTAAATGTGGTTTGGAAAACTAGTCCCATCCAAATAGGGCTTAAGATTAAACTTGCATGTGTTTTTATGGCATGTGACAGTGTGAGGGTTTCAAGAGAATTTATGGCATTTGTGCACAACAAATCATACAATTCAGAGGTTAAAAACATTTCATTTGATTTTATAATTAATAAGATGAATGCTATAAAAGTGTATATATATATATATATATATATATATATATATATATATATATATATATATATATATATATATATATATATATATATATATATATATATATATATATATATATATATATACACACATACAGAGAGAGAAAGAGAGAGAGAGAGAGTGAGAGAGTGAGAGAGTGAGAGAGAGAAAAAAATCTGCCATTGTGATATTTTGCTTTTCAGCAATATATTTTGCAATATGAATACAATTTCACCAGATGGCTTGAATAGCTCTATTAAGAGAAAAAAATTAAATTTAGATTGATTAGGGTGATTTTGTAAGGGTGTGAACCGTCCATAAAATTCATAAACAAACTGCAAGCAAAATAATTATAATAGAGCAAAGAAGTGTCAAATAAACAGTGCTTTATGGTTTTCAGAGCGCTAAACAGTATTCAAGTCCAGAAATTGAATAATGAAATGTAAAACACTATAGTTTTCATTGTATTACTAATTCAGCAAAAATATTCTTCAATAAAGCTACAAATGTTGTACAAATGTTGTTATTCTCATTAAATTCACTAAAATGGCTTTAAAACACATCCAAATGATAAAGATTCACTCTATTATGGTTCTACTTTGCAATGACACCACAAATCTTTTATTCTCAATTGTTGTGATGATCAACTATAATCCCTCAACATTGCATATCCTGCGATGTGACTATTGCAGACACACATTGCAATATCGATTCTGAAACGATATATTGTGCAGCCCTGCTATAAAGTGTTATTTTACACCTAATTAATCGATTTATGTACTTGAACACAGTCTGACTCCGTTTATTATTTATCTCCGGTTATCTTTGCTCAGTTGTATTCATCTATGCTTACAGTTTGTTTATTATAAATCTTTCATCCAAATCAATATAAATTAATAAGTTCTTTCCAAATAGAGCTATTTAAGTCATTTGGTGAAATCCTAATATCACAATATATATCACAATAACATTTTTCCAATATCGTACGGCCCTAGTGTGTGTGTGTGTGTGTTTGTGGATGTGTACGTACACACTGCTGTCGGTCAGGGAAAGCGTGTCTGCATCACTGGACATGCTCTGCTGCTCGCTGTCGTTGGCACTGGTGGCGGGCGCCAGCGCGTAGCCAGAGTTCACGTAGTACGGATTGACGGGCTCCCTCCATGACGCGTGTCTGTTGATGAGAAACGAGACAAAGGAGAGATTCCTGTTAGACATGTGACCGCCAAAACAACACTGGGCATTTCGGACAAACAACGCACTACATTCACTCATTTCTGCATATCAGACATAATGGCATATATGAAGGATGCTCAGCTGATATTAATCAGTGGATAATCGCTCTCTATGACTCGACTGTTGGTTTCAACTTCACCATAGACAAATCGTATTCCATTCATTCATGCTATCGACACCAGTCTGCTTTCAGTATCCGCTCCAAGGGCAACAACCTTTTTTCCTCAACATGAACAAAGGAAAGGCAGGGAATGTAATCATAAATAATTGAATATACAACATTTAGATAATTAAATGAGAGGAAATGAATGACTGATTAAACAGCACTGATGAATAAATTACTGTCAATCATGAACATAATTAATAAAGCTCCCGTGTTCTTTTACCCCAAAGAATTACACAAAATATTTATTGAGTCATTTAATCATATCAAATATGCTAACATGGATATTGTGTGTACGACTGCTTGTTCGTTTCAGTCTCTTTTATATCTTTCTGAAATATAATTAACGGTTATATATAACGATATAAACTGTTTATGTCAATAATATAACATTTGGATGTACCTGACGTAAAATAGGAAACGACTGTGAAATAGTGTCTAAATTTTGGTACTAATCGGTATTGAAATTTTAAAAACGTCCATTTCCGCTTAAGCGGTCTTGAGCGCATTCTTAAACACGCTGATTTGCCATTGTGTTCATGTGTTCAACAGAAATGACTGCAGCTGTGTTCGAAATCACATACTTCCATACTATATAGTATGCTAAAAACAGTATGCGAGACGAGTAGCATGTCCGAATTAATAGAATTCGAAAATCAGTATGCGAGTACTACCCGGATTACCTACTACTTCAGGCGAGACTCTGCAGTGTGCATCCGATGGACAATACACTAAGCCATAAAGCTCCACGAGAGAATTTTTGAATGGGATTGAAGCGACAACTTACACAGGTAGGTCACGTGATCATGGCAAAATGACGGATGTAATTAAATGTTAAAGTAGGAAATGTGATCTTAAATGTTAGTGGGAAATGGACATTCCCATTTACATAATTCACAATTTATAATTTTAATAAACCCACAACTTTCTTGTCTAAATTTATGCGGTTACAGCCAAAATATTATATAAGAGCAATTCCAGCGTTATGGATGTGACATTTGCAGTAAAAACTCAAAACATAAATTTGCGTATAAAGTAAATGTTAACATTATATTGAAATATCAGCTTTACCAGAGAGTTAAGGGATCGGAAAAATATCAATCTATAAACATTTTTATATTTTAAATAAGGAAAATAAACATGCGTTATGGATGTGACCAAAAAAAAGTCTAGTTTACAGTCTACAACATACTTTATAGAAATTCCAAGAATCAACTGTACAACCTAAAAGAAACAATATACCGCTATTCATTTACATATGGAAGTGACGTATTTAGTCCTTGTAGGTTTCCGGTTAGGTAGCGTGCACATTCTAAACAATGGTTGGTGACCATTTGTACACAGTAATATTATTGCATTTTAACCCTCTCTCACACAGTGTTCAACTGCAAAAAGGATTGCAACAACATGATTACACACTTCACCGAACCACACACATGCTCGCAAAATCAAAACATATGAATTAAATATGTATGCTATAAAGTATGATGGAACACAGCAATACAATAGAATTCAGTTCGCAATGCGATTTATTTTCAGCACACAGACTTACCTGGCCATGCAAGTGCAATGACTACTAATAACCTCCAAGGTCGCTTTCAAAAAGGTACTGCGCTTGGTTCGTTGCTAAACGTTTGACTTGCTCCAACCTCGCTAAACAAAATATAAACGTCGTCCACATTAACTGAACAAACGTTTCCAACCTTTCCACTAAGGAAGTAATTGTGGGCACCCAGACTACGATATGCTTTTACGGCTTCTTTCGTGTAGACGCACTCGGTAGCAACCAGAAAATGATAAATATTTGGATGCGTTACTTCAGGTAAACGTTTAAAATTCTGGGTGAAAAGTTTTCGCCTCAGTATATGATTTAAGGGGTCTGGTAATTCCACACCATTATCAGTTGTTAGCTTTTGCAAATATATTTTCTGTTCTGCTTTAGCTAGACTCGAAAAGTTTGCACTAGTCATTTCGTTTTGACAGGTTTGTGATTTCAAAATGGCGCAAAAGGAAATGCTTTAGTACCAGACCTACGCAGTGTCAAGGCAAAGCATTTGTAATTGTTTACGTTCTTTAAATGGTCTACACTAATCAAAATGATAAGAGTTGTCTCTTTACAGAACAAAAATGATTCATTTTATTTTATTTTACATTTCATAGACATTAGTAGGGCCAGACAGAATCTGCGGATGTTTTTTGCTATTTCTGCTGAGAATTTTGCTAAAAATCTGCGGAATGATTTTGGGAGTGTAATAAGTAAAACCTTAATATGTGAAATAAAAAATAATATCTTTAATGTTTAAAATGCAAATTCAATTAGATCCACTTTATTTGGTAAACAAAGCAAATCTCTCATATGATATCTCTACTGAAAGACAGAAAACATTACTGTACAAACTGTATTGTTCATAAATCAGATGAACATTTTCATATTAGTCAATAATATTACTGTAATTAAATTGAAAACTGAATAAATATAGATTTACACACATTTATTCAAGTAAATAAACAGAATTAGAGATGTGCTAAAAAATATGCGGAATTCTGCGCGCATAGATTCCGTGTGGGCCTAGTTATTAGTAATAGATGTGACACCCCTCCGTTATGGATGGGACAGATGTGAAACGGCCACTTGTTTGACTTTGGTTAATCAAATATGAGTGTCGGAAAACATTGAGAGAGTCATATATATTTTAAAAAGACAAAAAAAATGTCAATAAGAATCCACAAGGGTTAAACATAAAACCCAAAGGGAACATAAAAACCAAAACAAGCATAAAGAGTTGGTCTCAAAGTACTCGGATGCCAAAACAAAACTGCATTCAAATGTAAAACCCTGATTGGAGCATCCTTACATCAGACAACATTACATACAACTAGTCATAAGGATTACACTCTGCCCTACTGTCTGTGTTGTTGATGAGAAGATGAAAAACTTCACAAATCTCTCAACAAAAGAAACCTTGCCTTCTATTAATGATAGCAAACAACTAATCATCTAATTAACCTTAAAAATTTGCTTTCGCCTGGGTGGAGGCAACCTACAGACAATCATTTTGTCAGAAAACCAAATTATCTCGCAATTAGTTAATGCCAACAAAGAACAGCAACATACCACACAGTTGAGGACATCAACCTGTCATGTGAAAATTGCAGGATGAGTAAGTTTTGCAACGCTTAAAAGATTTGTCTGTTCCCCTAGCTAGCATTTTGTACTATGCAATGTTATTACAGCCGTGTATAATTATGTTTTTTACTCTATGACAACTGATCAAATCAACTGATAAATAAAATGCTAATTTACATTCAAGTTCTTCTAACATTAAACGATTGTCTTAAAAGACATTACAAAAATGTAGAACAATATTCCAGCTCTATATTCCAAACTAAAAATTCTTAAAACACACTCAAGAAATCCACTTGGTGTCATTTTTTATTGTAGTTTTTAGGGCTCCAAATATGGCACAGGCACATTTGCAACAGGTAAATGTTATATAACACATGATGTGAAGCAGACTCCTTTAGCAACAGGTTGCCATTCCACCGGCAAAACAGCGATGTTCCCTACTGCATGGTCACTACTCAAGAAAAGAGGGTTTATTATTCTTACTTCCTAATCTGGCCTTACATTTCATTTGTTAATTCTGAAGCTGATTTTGCAGCGGGAACTATAAAACCATTAAGAAAGAGAGAAAATGGAAGTAACTTTTTGTAACTGAATTAGTGAGCCTTCAACCACCTCTAGTTTTTATTATGTTTAAAGTATAGATTTGATTAAGCATATATTAGATAAAGCCTGGTATACTTCAAAGCTCTTTTTCATTCTTAATTTGAGGGCAAAAAGTTGTCCAAAAATGCTGATTGATGGGATATAATTCTTGAACACGGTGTTCGTGTGTAGCCCTAAACACAACAATGTAGCCAAAGTAAACTCCACACAATATTAGTTTTGAACTCCCAAAATGAGCTTAAAAATAACTTTGTTTTGGACAGATTTTGTTTTAAATGATGTAATTTCAGTTCGTTCTTTGATTTCGTTTTGAAGTACAGTGGTCCCTCATTTTTCGTGTGAGTTATGTTCTAAAAATAACCTGCAATAGACGAAATCCGCAAAGTAGTCCGCTTTATTTTATAGATGTTTTCGGGCTGTAAAACCCCTCACTATACGCTTTATACACTTTTCTCACACTATTCTCTTTTGTTTAAACACTCCCAAAGTTCAAACCTTTGTAGCAAAATAAGTCCACTATTATAGAATGAAACGAAACATCAAAACAATTTGATCTTCATTTATTTATTCTGTAATGGCGCCCAACAGCTTGACTTCTACCTTCCTTTAGCAAGTCCAGAAGTAAATTTTTTTGTGCGATGGTTAGCATCTTCCTCTGCCTTTTGGGTGCCTTGATGGTTTCATCGACACTGTGGAGAGAAAACTTGCAAACATACAGTGCAGCACTTCAGAGTCACACTGCTAGCGATCGAAGATTTATGTAAATTTGGCAAGCTGATCGCATTCTGTAGTGTACAGGAGACACGGCAGGGAGGAGATTGCGCTGTATAAATAAATAAATAAAAAAAAAAAAAAAAAAAAGCAGCAAATCTGTGAAACTGCGAGGTCGTGAAAAGTGAACCGCGTTATAGTGAGGGACCACTGTATACCGAGGCCTTAAGCTTAAAGTATTTCAAATCAAGCTGCATGAAGTTTTTAGTCACAAATTCAGAGACTGTCTCTACAGTTACATCATTGTTATAAAGCTCATTATCATTTTAAGAAAATGACTTGGTCATAAAACCAAGTATAAGGAGTAGGCATGGGACGATAACCGTTTTCAAGGTATACCGCAGTTTGGAAAAGTTAGGGTTTTAAAACCGCCAAAATCATCTGTAATATCGTTTCTAAGGAGTGTGTAAAAATTTTTATTGCCATTTTTTGATATAATATATCCAAAGATGCAGTTATAAATTGTAAAGAAATCTGAGTTTTTGAAACTAATGAAGACAGCAGAAGTCAATGATTTATTTTCATTATTCAGCCCGACATGTTTACTGCTCCAAAATATTATAAACCTTTCAAAAAATTTAATGTATTGTTTTCAAAGGGGAAAAAGGTTTTGTTTTTTGCCCAGACATTTAAAATGAATATATTTTAAAGCAGTAGTCACAATACCCTGATTCAAATTTAAATCGCAATATCGATCAAGAAAATCAAGATGGGGTTCTTTTGCCCATATCACACAGCCCTACTATCAAATCTCCAAAATCATATGTTAAATAACTATTTCTATACTAAATGGAAAAACAATCTATGCTATGATTTCAAGTGCATTTGTATGTAAAATAGTTATTTTATTTGTGATTGCTTGTTAAATTAAATTCATGTCAAAAATCTAAAAGGTGTGCACTAATTGGGCATGCTTTTATTTAAATAGTTAAAGTCAGAATTATTAGCCCCTCTTTAATTTTTTTTACTTTTTTAAAAATTTCCCAAATTATGTTTAACAGAGCAAGGAAATTTCCACTGTATGTCTGATTATATTTTTTCTTTTGGAGAAAGTCTTATTTCTATTATTTCAGCAAGAATAAAAGCAGTTTTTAATCATTTTAAAATCCATTTTAAGGTCAAAATTATTAGCCCCTTTAAGCTATATTTTTTTCGATAGTCTACAGGACAAACCATCGTTATACAATAACTTGCCAAATTATCCTATCCTAGTCAACCTAAGTAAACTAGTTAAGCCTTTAAATGTCACTAAGCTGTATAGAAGTGTCTTGAAAAATATCTGGTCAAATATTATTTACTGTCATCATGGCAAAGATAAAATAAATCAGTTATTAGAGATGAGTTATTAAAACTATTATGTTTAGAAATGTGTTGAAAAAAATCTGCTCTCAGTTAAACAGAAATTGGGGGAAAAAATTAACAGGGGGGCTAATAATTCTGACTTCAACTGTAAATGTCAGGTCTCCAACTACTTAACTGTTACATTTTAATAGATAAAGGGAAAAAAAAAAAAAAAAAAAAAACAATCGGCTAAACATATCAGCCAAAATAAAAGAAAGAAAAAGAAATTGCATCATTTATCAGCCATCGGCTGCTCCAATTTCATAATTTCATCATCAGCCAGAGGAAAAAACCCATATCAGTCATCCTCCATTATCAAATGCATGCATTTTCTGGAAATCAAACCCAGGACTGTAGAGCAGCAGCAGTGAATATGTGGACATAACAGCAGTTAAAGATGCAGTCAGCTCTATGAGTTGTCGTGTAATTTGGCAACTGAATGAATGTCTGAGTTTCATTTACTACACATAAGTGCACACAATGCTCCTGGTGTCCTCAGTGTCTGCTGAACTGAACTTCAATTCAACTGACTGGACTACATCTTTTGATTACTGAAATGTAATTAAACATTTAAAACAAACATAAAATTAAGGGTAAAATAAAATGTATTTTTAGGAAGGAAATGTATTTTATAAAGTTTATCATGAAATAATTTTATTACTGATAAATAATTAAGGCATATATGCCACTGGTTTATTTAACATATACATCAATATTTCATTTTCTAAGTAAACAAATCACGTTCAAAATCCCATTACTTGTCCTGTGGTATTGAAAATGCCATCATGAATATGAATTTCTACACATTTCAATATTAATGACAGCATCCTCTGCTTCCCTCAGACTGATTTGACTGAGCAAACACACATCATGCCAACTGAGACATAGAACAGTATCCAGGATGCCCAATATGAGCCTGACACAGAGATGATGAAAACAACAGCAATGAAAAACACCGTCAACCTAACAATACGGTCATCTTTTTGAAAGAACAGGTATGCTTCAAACAGAAATGCTTTAAAAAAAAACACACACACATGCAGGTGGTGGCGAATAATTTTAAAGCGACAACAAAAGGAGCAGGAAGTGTTGTGAATTAGTATTATTTCAGACTATGGCATTCTCGCTCTGTTTTCATGAGCCTTATTCATTGTTTGGCACTTGGGAACAGCAAGGCACTGCTTGAACCTCTCACAAACCGAGACAGAAACATCTCTTTATGACCAGCCCAAGCAGAGGGACGGAAAGAAACAGGCAGAGGCAGAAAGAACAACAGAAATGGAGAATAGGAGAGAGGAATATGGCAAGTTGTTTTAACATTTAATCTATGAGACATACTAGCATTCAATTTCATGACAAAACTTATTCTTCAATCACGTGTATTTAAAAAAAAAATACTAGATATAAGTAAACATTGGCTATTATTATTAAATATACACACTTATAGGATGCTAATGCCTACAGATACTAGTACTTATTAGCGTTGTCAAAAGTATCGAGTTCAGTACTGATATGTTACAAGACATCCATTTCCTGCTAACATTTGAGCGCAGTTGAGGACCTTTTTAAACACTGCTGATTGGCCATTATGTTTACGCACTCAACAGAACTCAACATGACTATGATTAGCAATGAAGGTCATCAGTTCACCGCTCTCGAGTACAAACAGAAAAGGTGGTACCGAACTCGATACTTTTGACAACACTAGTACTTATTTATTAATTGCCAGTACTGTGACTAGTAGTAAACAGTTCTGTTGTTACAAAATAAAAACTTACCTTTTTAGTAATTCACTTTATGATAAAGACATCAGCTATTCAGTTCTAACTTATGAATTCCATTTGTGACTAGTACCAGGGATGCAACATTTCTTAGTAAAAATAAATACATCGAACCGTTCATCACACAAGTTCGGCGTGTGCTTATCCTGTGGTTCATAGCTGATCTGACAAGATGTCTAATCTATTATGTAGCATGACAATGTGTAAAACTGATTTTGTGTGTTTTGAGGCTGCATAATATATCATTTCAGTATCGCTATCTCAATGCGAGCATTCGCAATAGTCACATCCCAAAGACCTGCAATGTTAAGTCAGAATTATAGTTGATCAGGATCTACTGAATTGTATTTAATCACCGTAAAAATAAAAATAAAAGGTTTTTCTTACTTAGAATTTTTATCTTTTTTTCTAAACCAAACATCTATATTTAAAAGTGAAAACAAGATTATTTTACTTACCCCACAGGCAGATAATTTAGCTTGTTTTAAGGAAAATCTCTTAATTGTGACTTATTTCATCTGACTTTGAAAACAAAACAACATTTTACTTAATCTAAGAATTTTTGTAAGATATCTGGACTAGAAACAAGACAAAGCAAAGAAAAGCATTTTTTTTTTTTTGCATTGTGATTATTCAATTTCTGTACCTGAATACTTTTTGACTCTAGAAAACTGTCAAATTGCTCAAACCGCCTTGTGAAACTGTATTCACATTGCAATATTTAGCGTAGAAAATCAAAATATGACAATATCCGATTTTTCCAATATCGTGCAGCCCTAGTGTGTTTCATTCTACAGATATTAATTCTGGCTACCAATATCAAATAAGTATATAATGGTGCTGATCTAAAAAGTGAAAGTGACTTGTAACCAAGTGGAATGTGCTTTGCATTTTTACAGTGAGAATTGAACACACTCCTGGAGCAGTGGAGCACATTCATTCTTTGTAAACTTGTCAATCTGATTGTCGTATGTGTGACCAATCATTCACCTTTTGACAGCGCAAGAGCACACATGAGACCAGAATAAGGATGGATGATATCTTTTCGTTTGCGATGTACACTGAAAAAAAAATGGATTCATTGGATTTGCACTTTATTTTTTAAGGTAAGTGTTTGCAAACCATTTTTTTTGCTATTGACATTTTTTGCTATTTTTGCAGCGAATTTTGGTAAAAATCTGTGAATTTCTGTGGAATTATTTTTGGAGTAATAGAACTAAAACCTTAATATGTTGAATAAAAATAATATCTTTTTAACTTGTATTTAATGTTTAAAATGCAAATCCAATTAGATCCACTTTATTTGGTAAACAAAGCAAGTCTCTCATATAATATATCTCCTAAAAGACAGAAAATATTACTGTACAAATTGCATTGTACATAAATCATATGAATATTTTCATATTAGTCAATAATATTCCTGAAATTAAATTTAAAACTGAATAAATATCAATTTACACACTTTTACACATGTAAATAAACAGAATCAACGATGGGCTAAAAATCTGTGGAATTCTGCGTGCGCAGATTTCATGTGGGCCTACCCATAATGCATTTCATAACTGTAAATAAATGGAAACCTCACAAAATATGGAAATTAACAGATATTTGTTTTACCGTCTAACGTACTTTCACTCAATTCACTTCATATCATCAGTCGAGTGTTTCAAATAACTCTTTTGTGACCAAACATGGTTTCATATCACAGTATGGGGAAAAAAGTATACCTTTTTATAGTATGATTTATAGAACACAAACTTTGCTCCTGGGGTGTTGCAAAGTACATTTCCAAGTTCCAACTTGCTTCAGCACATCTGCTTGTGTATTTTTTATGATCCTGAAAAGCTTGAATAGCTGCTTTTATGCGTTTAATTACAGTTGGAGCTAGGGCTGCACGATTAATCGAAAAAAAGATCGCGATCTCGATTCGACCCTACACACGATCTTAATTCAGCTTTTCTACGATTCAGCCAATTATATTTTCAAGGTCAGGAAAGAAGCTTAAAGGCAGTCGCACAAGTCTTCACAGCAACGTGGACACCTCCAAATGGTGCTAAAAGTGTCACATACTGACTTTATAAGGTATAATTCACCCAGAAATGTCATTTTTGTCTTGATGTATTCGCGGTCGCAAAATCACACGTGAGCTGACCGAGAGCCGTTTGTTTACTACCGAGAGGACGTGCATCTGCCTGCTAATGATGCCTACTTTAGAGAACAAAACCTGCATAGGCTGTGAATAACATCTAATAGAGTTGAACAGACTTTAGATTTGTCCTGGTCATAAATGCTGATGTTGAATTAATGTGTTTGAGACATGTGCTTACAATCCGTCATTTTCTGCGTAAAATCTGTCACTGACGTAATTTTCGTGAATACAGAAGACTGGGGGGGTATTTTTGCATTTCGGCGAGTTTTGGATATTTTTGAGTTGGAATCAGTTAGCTACATCTGGCAACACTGTGCGCGCTTTCGGTTTCATTTTCACTGCTAAGAGCGGTTCATAGCAGTTCATTTCGCCCGCCCTCTCAGAGGTAACAGCTGACGGCAAGCTCACGTGTGATTTTGCGGTCGCAAATACATCATTGCATGAAGACGGAAATTACATTTTTGGGGTAAATTAAATCTTGTAAATAAAGCATGTGACTCTTTCAGCACCATTTGAAGGTGTCTATGTTGCTGAACAACGCATGTAAACAATGTGAAGACTTGTGCAGCCGCTTTTGCTTCTCTCGTGAACTTGAAAATATGATTGACAGAATTGTAGAAATGCTGAATTAAGATAGTCTAGGGGGTCGAGATCGCTATCTTTTTACGATTAATTGTGCCGCTCTAATATATAGCTATTCAGTTAAGAGCAGAGTGAGTGATTTTTTTGTGTTTTGTGAGTGAGTGTTTTGTTGTTTGATTAATATTAATAACACAGACAGCAGGAATAAACAGTTTTTTACTATAAGCCACAGCACAATGGAAAATGTTATAGACAGCACAGTTTTTTAAATGTTTACATTCCAAGGCTTAACCGATTGAATGATCGTCACATCAGAGAGGTGGACATAATAATTCGTCAATTGAGTTTTACAGTAGAGAAGCAAGACTTAATTTGTGTGTAGTAGCTTTAATTCATCTGTTCTAGGCACTTCTCAGATCTCCCGTCCTGGGCTTTTAGTCTTGCGTAGCACAGTGTTGTCAAGAATATGCAATTTCGGTACCAGTCGGTGGGATTTTAAAAACCCAATCAAGTGCTCAAGTGTCAGTCTATGTGAAGTAGGCATGGGCCGGTATAATATTCTGACGGTATGATAACCCTAAATAAAAATTTCACAGTATTGTAATTACTACTCTAAAATATGTTGTTTTTAATCATTTAGTTTTTTTTAAACATTTTACCCCACTGATCACAATATATTTTACTTTAAGAAACTATTTAAAATATTTTGGAACAGTGAAGGGTCCATTTCAGCTAAAGATACTGTTGCCCTTAAAAAATATATAAAAAGGTTGTAAAAAAAAAAAAAAAAAAAAAAAAAAACATGTAAATAATAAAAAATACAACATAAACTTACATATATCGTAGGAATGGTATAAAAGAAAGTTTTGGCGGTTTTAAAACCTTGACTTTTCCAAACTGTGGTAAACCTTAAAAACGGTTATCGTCCCATGCCTAATGTGAAGTGCAGTGAACTGATCGCCATCGCAGTCCTTTAGTTGCTTCTAAAGGACAAATTCACTGTAAAATTATGTTAATGTGTCTGACTTTATCCTAGCAAACAGTATCCAACAAATGTCTGCTTTGAGCAAACATAAACATGCAAGAAATTATTTGTGGTCCATAACTTGTTGTGCTGGATTCTACATATTATAATATCATACATATTTGATGAATAATCAATGGCTTTTATTTTACACATTAGGTACTAGTATTAATTTTAATGTAGTATGAATTTTAACTACTCAGACTATAACAGAGATATAAAACAAAAGTCAATGAAATGCATTACTTGAGACAAGAAAATTATTAACATTCTCTGATTAATAAACCCTAGTACCTAATAAACAAGAACTAGTATATAATAGAATTTAATGAAGAAGTATAGTGTCTATTAGGTTCTAGTTTCTAAATAATAAGACTAGTATCCTTCAGGCATGGAAAAATAACCGGTTTCAAGGTTTACCACGGTTTGAGAGTCGAGGTTTAATTTTAACCGCTAAAATTTTCTGTTATACCGTTCCAACTGTGTTTTTTTTGGGGGGTGGGGGCTTTACATGTTTTTAACAATCATTTCATTTAGTTTCTTAGGGAAACAGTATCTCCAGCAGCAAAAGACCATGCACATCAGAAGGGTCAGCCCACAATTTTAAAAACATTTGAGAAAAAAAGAAAAAAAAAAGCTTCTGAACCAACATCTAAGCCAGATATGGACCTGAACAGTGCACTGGCTTGCTTTAGATCCAAAGAAAAGAGATATCCAAAGATGCCTTTACAAGTTGTAAAGAAATCTGTGTTTTATAACGAACAAAGACAGCAGAGATCAATGACTTATTTTAATTATTGAGCCTGACATGTTTATTTTTCCAAAATATTTTAAATGTTTCCTAAAATAATGTGGTTTGTCGTTTCAGCATCAATATCGCAATGTGAGCATCTGCAATAGTCACATCGCATGTGTCAAAATCACAGTTCAGTACACATGATTTGTTGAGTCATTGTGAATTTCAACTATAATCTATTAGAGTGAAATATTTTTTTTTCTCAGAGTTGTTTTTAAGGTCCCTGACTGTAAGATTTAAAGCAAATTTAAACCTGGGAACAAATATTATTAAATGAAGACTACCCTGTGTTATTTTAGATTTGATAACTCAATTTCTTTACCTCAATAAAGTAATATTTCACCAAAACCCATAAAGTGGTTTATTTTGTTTTATGTGCTTAAATATTTGAATTACTTTTTTATATTTTTTTGGGATATTTCATGCAGATGCACTCCCCTACAAAATCATTACAATCAATGTCAAATTGTGAATTCTTCTCAATCAGTTACTTAAGTCTAGGGGTGCAACGGTTCAAGCTATTCACGGTTCACTATGTATCGCAGTTTAAGGGTCACGGTTTGTGCTATGCTCAGGAAAAAAATGCCTTAAGCAAAGACAGCGTTCGGCTCTTCTCTCTTAATTCAGCGGGAACAGTCAGTCGAGAAGAAAACTGTTCCTAGGAGACAGCAGGAAAACAGAGTGAATAGCGGGAGTGATCGCGTGCACATCCAATGCGGAAGAACACCCATAAAAAGCGGGACTGAATTAACAGAACTGTTGTATGTCCGAGTCCGTACGGGACGCTTTTGGGTCTGGACACAGACCTTGATACGCCTGTTAGTGACAACTGATCTAGGCTATCTTTGCAACAACAACAACAAAAAAAGCATTCGTTATGTTTTTGAGTCTGTCTGAATTTATGTCTGTTGAAACACTGACGGCAATGCGCTGTGATTTGGCCTCACCTGCGCATTTGTGCTTTATCTCCTTCCCTTGCCATGCTGAAACCTACAGCAACTCCACACGCACACAACCACATGTCAGGAAACGTGATGTCAACAACAGATTTACATACTAAGAGGTGATTGGACAGGTCTTCGCACGTACAGTGGATCACAGGGCACACCAAACCGTGGGAGGACAACGCGTTTTTTTACAGAGAACCTTTGCATCCCTACTTAAGTCATATTGTGAAATTATATTTATATTGCAATATATAAATCGCAAAAATACAAAATAGTGCAATGTCAGTTTTTTCCAATATCGTGCAGCCCTATTTCAAAGTGAACATATTTTAGAGCAGTATACTCTGATATTTTTATCCAAGGTTACCGTACCATCAGAATCTTATTTACTCTAAATTTACTTTACCATTAAAAATACGGTACAAACCGTAAAAGTATTTTCTCATTTTTACAGTAAACTACCGTATTTTATTAATTAATAGAGATAATATGTCTGTATTTTGAATTGCAAACATCTACACATCTTTTGTTACACAGTTAGACACGTTAGCACACCCACATGCAGGTGGTGATGAGGAAGTTACATAAAGAACAAATGCTGAATGCTGATTTGTACTGTAGCTTTATTACAGTTTTTTACCGTTGAAATCACGACTATTTTTACAGTGTACCAAACCATGCCTAGTACGCTTAAAATAAACATAGCAACTAAAGAATATACACTAATAGTAAACTATTAAGTTTTAGAATGGAAAAGATCTAAAGCAGGTAAAAAAATAGGTACTAGTAGCATAAAAACAGGCACTAGGATGGTTTATAGAACAAATGTTAAAACGGCTTGCCACAGAGAAGGGGGAGAATAGAAACAGAGAAAGAGAGAGAGAGACCCGGGCTCTCTGCAGTCTCCAGTGATTATCCCTCGCTCTCAACCCATCCACGGTCTTCTAATGATTCAAGCAGCAGCCATGTCAATATTCACCGTATAAGAGATACCCAGAAGCCTTCAGAGACGATCGCGAGCCTTCAGCAGCTCTCTCCGCATGCCCAGCATTCCCCATTCCATTTGATTCTCCACAAAACAAAGGCTCCAAAACAGGCAGGGGGCATTTGGACTCTCTGAATCATTACTGCGATTCAAAACGAATCGATCTGCTTCTCTTCCCCCAATAACATACACATGCCGACATCCAACCGAGCCAACACATTAATTACTGTGACATCTGCTAGCAAGAAAAGGAAAGCAAGCCCTCAGAAGACTATGAAAAAAGAAAAATAAAGAAAAATAAAATAGCACAGGCACGTTAGGATTTAACTGGCTCCCCTCGCAGCCCATTACCACTTAAAAATCCTTGCATCCAAAACAACTCCGCTGGGACAAAAGCATGATGCGCATTTGAAAGGAGCCATTACTTAGATACAGGTTACGTTGCCCAAGATTTGTGCACCTCCTCGCATTCGGAATAATTATGAGCTCTTTGTCATCCCGTTTTACATGTGATCACAGCTGACTCCAGACTCCTACAGATTAAACCTTCAAAGGCTGCTCTGCGCTTAAGAGCACGAGTAGAAGAGGCTGAGATTCACGCTACACTTTACCTTTATTAATGCCTCGCTTCACCCAAATCAAAAAGAAATCATCGACTGACTAATGAACTACCGTCTTCCTTTGAGACGGGTGCCAACATGGACATGCAACAATTCCAAATTCCAATTCCAAACATATTCCAAAATGCTTATACAACTACATCTACATAATATATACACATAGAAATACCTGAGGGAGGATATTTATATAGTCCACTTGGCCATTTCATGTTGATAATAGAGGTAGACAGAGTCAAATCAGCCGTAACAAATCCATTAACATTGAAATTAGCAAAAACTAACTTATGACAGCCAAATTATTCCTAACTGTAAGCAAATTATTATCCGCTTGTTAAGTCAGGTCCAAGCCACTACTCATTTAAATTGAGAAAATAGTAGTTTATGACCCCTTTTTAATCAAATTACACATTAAAGCACACAAATTTCTTATAAAATCATGGTGTACACGTCTCAAACACCAAAATTAACAATTTATTTAAAGGAAAATTCATTCCATTTCTGCTATTTTCTGATTAATCTAATACTACGCATTGCTATCATAATTTTCATAAACATTATAGTGCTCTGTGTGTTTATTAATACCATTTGTTGAGCCTCACCAAATAGTCTGATAGATCACTTGGACCCGGAAGCTGTATTGGGTGACGTCAGACTTAAAAAGCGGATCAGATTCACTATATGGAATGCACTAATACTACAATTCTGGTCAAAGCTAGAACACAAAAGTTAAGAGCCAGCATCTTTTTTCCTCTACCAAGGATATATTCATTTGAATTTAAAGTGCGTTACATCAAACACATTTGTTATAAATTATATCCATTTAAAAAAGAAAATATCTTTTCTCGAACAAAAAAAGTATTTTTTGCAGCACAACTGTTATCAATACTGATAATAATTAGAAATATTTTGAGCATTTCAGAATTTTTGGGGGAGGATTGTGTGCCTCCTAAATCGACAGGGGTAATGATGCAATGAATAAGGGACATTTTTAATACATTCATTATACATACAATATATTTCTATTTTTACAGCCTTTTTTAAAATAAATGCAGTGTTTGTTAGCAGAAGAGAAGAGGCTTAAATATTTTACTAACCCTAAAACATTTGAATAGTTCTATGTATGAAATAAACTGGCTGATATTTCAATTTCACAATGTTTGTCTGAAACGTAAAACTGAAATCTCTGAAAAACTGAAATGCCAAGTAGGGCTTCACAATATATATAGTTTTAGCATCAATATCCAGCCTGATCTCACGAGAAAACGTAAGTATTTTACGTTTTGTCAGTTTAGTGGCTAATTCGTACGAATTCGCACGAGTTCAGTCGTACGAAATTGTACGATTTTAAAAAGGAGGCGTGGCACCTAACCCCACCCCTAAACCTAACCGTCATTGGCGGATGAGCAAATCGTACTAAATTGTACGAATTAGGTCGTACGAATTCATACGAATTAGCCACTAAATCAAAAAGTTACGAATTGCCGTGAGATTGTGTTGCAATATCGCAATGTGTGTATCTGCAACAGTCACATTACAGGATTAGACTAAAAGAAAGATATTATTAAATATTAAATATTTTTATTAGTTATACAATGATGAGCATGTCATTTCATATCTGATCAATTTCTGTTCAATTTCTGTACTTCAATACTGACTCCCTAGAAAACTATATGAAGCACTGTTTATTTATTTTTGCTTGTAATTTATTGTCATTTATGCAGATGCCATGCATAAAAAAAGATTAGATGTTTAGATTAAGTTTAGATTGACTGTGACTTGATCAAATAGAGCTTTTCAAATTATTTAGTTAAATTTTATTTACATCGCAGTAAACCAAAATATCGCAATGTCAGATTTTTCCAATATCATGCAGCCCTTGCCACAGTGAATTTATGTCTCACTTTAGAGCATACAGTTTGAAATTGAGATTTGATACTGGATTTGGACATTTTAGGTCATGAATTTACTAATAAGAATAAACAATCAACAATAAAGTGATTGCAGTGTTTTTTCATCTTGTAAAAATTGGTTTATGAAAATACAGTTCGTCATTGTTAGTTCTTGTTAACTCAAATTAAATGTTAACAAGAACCACTTTGGATATTAAATGAATTAGTATGTGTTGAACTATGAATAATAAATGTTGTTCAAGATTGCACAGTTCATGTTAAGTAAATACATTAATGGACAAATATTTTAAATATTCCTCAAAATTTCTACAGATGCTGCAATAGGTGGTATTTAACATCATACATAAACAAATTTTAACACATTAAAATTGTACACATATGCAACCATTGCAATGCAGCTAATAGATAATGTTGTTGATATTTAAATGATGTACTTGTCACAATGACATGAATTTAGTCATACTTCAGCAAACTTTGAAACATTGGAAAACAGCAAAATGTGAAACAAAACTTTGCACAACTTTCTTGTCTCTAGTAATCGAAAGGTGATTATGAGCATGCAAAACTAAAAATGTCATACATTTAAATACAGATCGAATTAGGGCTGGGCGATAAGACAAAAAAGCAATCTTGATAATTATTTTTAATATTGAACAATAACAATATACATTTCATAAGCTTTTAAAGCTTCCAGATGTAAAAGAGTACCCCAACGATGACTGACAAAAATAGAATTGGGCCTTAAAGAATGCAGATCGACCTAATTGTGTGAAAAAAATGGCATCTTAAGAGTATATCTGCTGATCTAGTATTCTAAGTATTTGAACAGACACAGAATATGGATGAATTCCGGCTCATAATAAGCAGCAAGTAGTAAAAGAAATATACTTCACTTTTTTAACATTAGGTGTATATATTAACCAACACCTTAGTTTAGGTTAGCATTAGGCTAACAATGTACATGACACACAAGTGCTGCAGACCAAACTAATCTGTAGTACATTCCCAAAGTGAAAAACTTCAGAACCCCCCACTCGTTTCCTACTTTTGCCGGTAAATAAAAGACATATGACTCTTGCAAAATTCACATTCATGAAAGCCTAAAGCATCTACCTAAAAGGCTATTTAAAAAATAAACGCAATGTCTTTCTGTAATTCCAGCCAAATGCTTCATGTGTGCCTAATGAAAAAATCATTTGAACACAGCCTCACAAATGCATCGCTCCCGCTAATTAAAAACACATCAGGTCCAGAGGCAATGGAACATACGTGGAGCTGGGCGGAGGGTGTTTTCTGTGGTTCCACAATATCAATCGAGTCTTTGGTTTTGTCATGTTAAAGCTTGTTAAAGAGGTAGCCCTAAACAACTTTACCAAAAAAAGAATTAAAAATGCTACGCAGAAGCCCTCCGAATGCTAAACATAAACTGTCGGGAGAAGTTGCGAGTCAAAAGGAGGAAAGGAAGAAGATGCTGCAAAACAATCTCAAAGAGAGGCGCGTTTCCTTTCAGAACACTCCTGGGGATGTGTCTCATCTTTATACCTCACCTGAACATCTAAAGCGCTGAGGTTTTGGACAGAACAGGGTTACTGCACCATCAACAGATGTCAAGGTTTGTCTCAGACAGTTGAGAGAAAACTGGGTCAACTTCTAGGGGTAGATTTCCGCAATTTTCAATCTCTTTTGCGGGAGGAGTGCCAGCAGTGAACACAGTGCAGTTGAGCACATCAGAGCAGCGGAGCACAATGTATGCTTGAGCATTTTACCGAGGCTAAATCAGGCTGAGTAAATCCTCCTCTTGCTCCTCCATGCTGCTTAGAATTTAAGCTTTAGCTTCGAGAGGGGGAAAGAAAAAAAAAAAAACATGTTGTACTAATTCAGAAATTCATGTTTAAAAACTTAGTTCAGACTCGGATGCTGATTGGACGAGCTCAATTGAAAGCTGATGTTAAAAATGGCACATTTGAAAGCAATGCACTAAGTTGCTAAGTTGCATCACAGCTGTAAACCCATGATTAATCTGCACTGTTGATGAATCGTCTTGTAACAGTCACTGTAAAATACCAGTAAATGCATACATATGCAGTTCTTAACCAAGAAACCAAAGGGGATAGTCAATAGGTTAGTCGAGATACTTTAAAAATCATATAAATAAGAAAAAACAAGTTTACGAGAAGAACTTAGAGGTCGAGACTTGAAAAAATGGCAAAAATACCAGGAAAAAGAGAGAGTTGCACTTTCTGACTTGAGTTTTACCATTTTTTAATCCATTCAGCCAAACTCCGGGTCTAGCAGAAGGACTTTTAGCTTAGCTTAGCATAAATAATTGAATCAGATTAGACCATTGGCATCTTATTCAAATTGACCTTAGTGCTTTCATAATTTTCCCATTTCGTACCTACTTCGATTCTTCTGTACTCATTTTCTTGATCAGATTGGCAAAGAACTACACTCTCATTTTCAGCGTAACAATTATGTAACTTTGCTGCAGCAGGCGCAATGATATTACTCAGTGCCTGAAACTTTGAACTTCTGTCGAAAAAACGAAGTTGAACGTTACCTATGTGGAGACAACTTTCCTCAGCATAAAATTGTGTTGCATCGTGTTGTAGCCAAGATATTGCATCAAAGTTCCTTGATTCTTACACCGGAAATAGAGTATAGTTCCTAGTAGGCCGGTATAAGTTTCCGGTAACCTTGGGTAAAAATATCACGGTTTGACGGTATTGTGATTACTGCTGTAAATTAAGTTCTTTTAAAATGTCTGGGCAAAAAAACACAACTTTTCCCACCTTGAACAGAATTTTTCATTTTAAGGAACATTTATCGTATTTTAGAACAGTGAACATGTCAGGCTAAATAATAAAAATAAATCATTGACTTCTGCCATCTTCATTAGTTTCAAAAACACTGATTTCTTTACAACACACAAAAAACCTTATACTATATACACCATAGGTACAGTATAATAGAAAAGTTTAGCGGTTTTAACACCTTGACTTTTAAAACTGATTATTGTCCCATGCCTAGTTCTTAGCAATGGCCTATCCAACTCAATGATCTATGCTATGCTAGATTGTAAATGTCACAAGGCCTTTGAATGTTGTTGTGGACAATATTCTCTGATTTACATGCACTTTAAGGGCCTGTTTTACAAACAGGACTTGGCTTAAGCAAGGACTAGCTTTTCACTAAATTAAGAAATTAGGCCACTTTTATAATAATGACTTAGAAAAACACATTACTGCATCTCGAACCTATTCTATGGGCTGACATATTTTTGGTTTACATCACTGAAAGTTATTTTTAGTTAAGCTCATACATGCAGTTTAGACAAGAATTAGCCTTAAGCCTCTGAAACTGGGGAGAAAAGTTTGATTTAAGTCAGACTAAAAACAATAGCTTTATAAAAACATTGTGCAATTGCTAGTCCAACCAGAAATCAAACCATTTCAGTTTTCAAATAGATTTAGCCTAAAACTGAAGTCCTGCCATCATTTTTTTAATCCTAAAATATTTTAAAACATGCATCTATTTCTTCTGAATGTTACGGACTTCCACTATATGGACCAAAAAAAATGTGGTTGTTGTGCGATTAATCGAAATCAAATCGCAATCTGAAACATTGCGATTAGTTAAAAATCGCAAGACGTTGCGATATGAAATGTATATGTATTTTTTTCCATTTACCCCGCCCAGAGCAAATGCGTGACTGCCGTCTGTGTGTGACAGACTTACTAGCCAATTGAGTGAGCCCACTTTCATTCTGCCCAGTCAGAATTGTGCAACCGAACTATGTGGAATGCCCACAATAAAGAAAAGAGCGGACAAGTGGGATGATGGCGTCTGCTGCTTCAGAAGCATTAATAGATGAGTTAATATCAAAGAAAAACAGCATTTGTAATATGGGAATATTTTGGTTTCAAACTCTCAGACACCGAACAAAAACAGATCATTTTTAAGAGCTGTGGCAGAATTGTTTCCACGGCTTGCAGACTATTGAGCTGACGCTTGACTACAAAATTGTATCATAAATTAAATCGCAATATCTGTGAAAAAAAAAAATATGCAATTAGATATTTTACCTAAATGACACAGCCCTATTGGAGACATCTCAAAATATCTTCACAGACAAAAAAAGTCATACAGGTTTGAAGTAACAAAGTCTGATTTTAAAGCAGACTATTAGAGCTGTCTAAAGAAATTTTAGCTTAGCTTCACCCAGCATGTAGATCAGAGTCAAAAACTCCACCAAAATGGGCAAAGTAACAAATTCAAAATAAGGAGTCATTATTCAAAATTACAGCTTTGGCGAAAGCAAAATGTGCATAGATGAGCAGTATAAACAATCATCGAGGTTTCTGTTGAGCTTATAAATGCAATGTAAATGCAAAAAATGCAATGAGAGGCTTTTAGATTAGTCACAGCCTAAAAGTTGTCAAGTGTGTCCAAGCTCACTGACAAAATTATTATGAATTCTCCCATTATAAACAACAAAGTGCAGATTTGCAAGTGATTCATTAAGTGATTCATGTGAAAAATCCACTAGACTAACATTTGGCTTGCATTTATCAGTGTAGCTGAAATATGCTACTTGCTATGCTACTAATTACTTTTAATATTTATTCTATTATTAACTGTCTTTAATAATCATTACAATATCAACTATGTTGAAAAAACTTATGTTATGCTGCAGTCACACTAGAGATTGTGCTTGCGAAATTCTGTCGTATGGCGTTGTGAAAAGGGGCAGGATTAAACAAGACGATTAGACATTAATAAAAGCCAGCGATTGGTCTTTATTTTAAATTTCTGTACACTGAGGTTATGTTTTGATCTTCGATTGGTCTCACACAGTCACATGATGCGATTTTGCAGGTCTGAGTTCACCAAGCTTTGAACTTTGCAACACAGCAAACTGCAAAACTTGTCGCACAAGCTTGGGTTCCCACTTTCGCGTGCGTATGAATGGAAGTCTATGGGGGAGAAAAGTGCAGTGTTACCGCTGCATTTTTGTCATGATTCTGCAGCCCTACCCCACAATAAGGTCCTTGAGAGCAGTGTTTCTCAACCACGTTCCTGGAGGACCATCAACACTGCATATTTTGGATGCCCCCTTTGTCTGTCACCCATTACAGGTCTTTCAGTCTCAGCTAATGAGCTGATGATCTGAATCAAGTGTGTTTGGCTAAGGAGACATTGAAAATGTGCAGAGCAGGTGGTCCTCCAGGAACGTGGTTGAGAAACACTGCTTTAGTGAAGTATATCTTGTATGCAAACATAACTAATCCTTGCTAATAGCATTGGTAACATTTTAAAATATTCAGATTGGTAGCATTTAATTATTTGAGATGATAGAAAACAGATTCACATAGAAAACATACAAGATTTTGTCCTTGTAAGTGTAAAAAGAACAGTTCTTGACATAAATAACCAATTATTAATTGGACTGATTTTGTCAACTTCTGATTTTCTGGACTGTGATGTGGTAAGATGCATTAAAACCTACTGAGTATGTATTATACACTGCATTGTGTGTACTTGACAGCATAAAACAGCTAGAGTCATAACAGTGCATGTAAACTGGAACCAAAAATGGTTTGTACTGTGGCAAAGGCCTACAAACATTGCATACCTGGAGCAGTTATTGCTTTGATATGCCACGGTGAATGCACCTGTCGATATTTGCTTTTAAATCTGGGATGGAAAGCTTTGTAATCTTCAGCAGAGGCTGTTCAAAGGCCCACATGCACCGCTTTCTATTCCAGCAGGACAAGGATTAAAGTATTTAGCAGTCACATCTCTAAATCCCATTTTGCTCATATGGAGGGACTCGAGGCTCTGATGCATCAAGTGATTTGCTGTAAATTTCACAGTGCGGCTTAAAAAGCACGTCTCTGCAGATTAAACGATGTCGGCGCGATGCACGATATGAACAAGAAAGCTCCGTGCGCTAAAAGAGCACAATGGGCCGTCACAACTGGTGGCGAGGAATGCCTGGGGAATGTCTGAGCGACAAAAATTCATTACAACATACAATACCTGAAGCACACATTCCAATACGCTCGTTCGGCATGCAAACCACGGGTGGCATGAGAGATAGAGATCGAAACACGTTCAGAAACGCACCGAATCCATACGCAGCACTGGGCTTCAAAGGGCAGCGGATCAGATATACGTAAAAGCGCTGGTTAAATCGTATGCCGCTAAACTTTTTGGAGTGCTGTGCATTGCTTTCTCTTTCCTGCACAAAATATGCAGTGCATCGTCTTTGTGCCCATTCTAAAGAGAATCCATGTTGTGGTTCTCCTGAAGAAACCTTTATTCTGCTGCAAAGCCTGCCATTCAAGAGACACCTGCATGGAGAACACAAAGAGCACCCACTTGCACCAACTCGCAGTAGGCAAAGACAACGCTGCGACCCAGTATCTGTCTTGCTAGCTCAGTCGCAGCTACTTAGAGCTTTCTGCCTATACTGCATTCCTCTCATCTCCTGTGGAAGGCTGTGCTTAACTCAGATTCCCTTTTTATCTTTTTCTTCTGACTGCGCTTGCACCGCGAGGGGGAAGGGGGATGGAAGAAGACAGAAAGAGAGAGAGAAAGAGGTTTTTTTTTTCAAAGCTGCAGGGATTTACCTGTACTCACGGTTGTCCTGATATCTTTTACTGTTGGCCACCCGCTGAGGCACGGTTTCCAGGAGCAGCTTCTGGGTCAGCCTGTTGCTGGGAGTGGGGTCACTTTCCGCGTTCTGCTCTTCCTCCTGGTCGCACCTCCACTCCACGTCTTCGATCACAGTTGGCAAGTAGCCCGGCAAGACTTTGCCGTTGCCTGACACCGAGCTCTGGTCGCTAAACAGTTTGGGACTCTCTCCGCCAGTCCTGGTGTACTCCAAGTAAATGTCGGACTTTAAAAACAAAGGGTAGGTGTTCTCCTCCATCATAGTCTGAATTTCCGTCTGCGCCTGGTCGAACATGGCCGGATCGATGTGCAGCTTCATAACGCAGTCTTTGATGAAGCTCTTGGTGGCGGGTTTGATCTGCCGGGACACGATTCCATTGTTATCCAGGATGTACTTTTTGTAAATGGCCTTCGCGAGTTTCAGCATCTTCTCGTTGCCATCGTTGGCCTCCTGCTTGCGGAACCCGCTGCAAGCGAACCAGAAGTCCAGCATATCCGCGCACTCCTCTTGCTTGAGGAAAGTCCTAAACAAGTGGATGCCGTCTTGGTCGTCCAGCAACGAGTGTAAGGATTCCGCCCATTTTAAATAGGGCGGTGTTGGGGAAGCGCTACCCTCGGGCTCATAGCCCAGGTCCAGGTCGGGTCTTCTGGGCGTAGCTATGGAGGCCTCGTTTTTGAGGCTGTCGCTCTTGGACGAGTAAAAACTGTGGTTGTACTGACGTCCATCGCTGGACACCAGATCGCCCTCCTCCCCAGGGACCGGGGGTCTGGGGGCATCCTCAGTGAAGCTGCTGCCCAGGTCTGGCAGATAACAGATGCTCTTCTCGTTTACACTCATGCTCATAGTGTCCCTGCACCCTGTCCCAGTACAGCCCACGAGGCAGAAAGTTTATATCCAGACTTCTATTAATGCCACTGCGAAAGAATTCCTCCTGCATGAAAAAGACATCGAGAAAAAAGAAAAAGATTTAATGAGGCGCTTGCAGAACATTTATTTTAAAAAACAAATGACTGACATGAATTTGGGCATTTTGAATAAACAGAATAACATTAAAAGGTTAGTTCACAACAAGGCATGGGCCGCTGTAAGATTCTGATAGTATGATAAGCTTGGAAAAAAATATTTCAGTTTCACAGTATTGTGATAACTCCTAATATACTCCTAACTAAAATATATTCATTTTAAATGTCTTGGTAAAAAAAAAAAAAAAAAAAAAATTTTCCCCTTTTGAACATAATATATTTTATTTTGTGAAACATTTCAAATATTTTGGAACAGTAAACATTCCAACAGGCACAGGACATCAACATGATGTCAGATTGACGTCCTACCCCAACGTCATGGGGAAGTTGCATTTTGTTTGGAATTGAAAATCAAGTTGACATTAGAACCCAACGTCCAAGCTAAAATTAACCAAATATTAATGTCAAATGATGTTACACCTTGACGTTGTGTGGACATTACCACTAACGTCTTATGATGTTGTGTGCCTGCTGGGATGTCAGGCTAAACAATTCAAATATATCATTGAATCAATCATTCTGCTCTATTCATTTGTTTCAAAAACACAGATTTGTAAATAAATGTAAAGAAGAAAATTATATAATTATATATATATATATATATATATATATATATATATATATATATATATATATATAGGCCCACACGGAATCTGCGCGCGCGAAAGATCTGCAGATTTCCAGCCCATCGAGTCAACGCATTTACTTGTGTTTATGTGTGTACATTTATATTTATTCAGTTTTTAAATTCATTTCACTAATATTATTGTGATATAATAATAGTAATATTAAAATGTTCATTTGATTTATTTACAACACAGTTTGTAAAGTAATTTTATTTGTCTTTTAGTAGAGATATTATATGACAGACTTGTTTACCAAATAAGTAGATCTAATTAGAATTTATTTAACATATTAAGTTTTTAGTTAAGATATTCCTAAAATCATTCTGCATAAATTCGCAAAGTTTTTATAAAATTCTCTGCAGAAATAGCCAAATATGTCCGCAGATTCTGTCTGGCCCTACACATAAGTGACCTTAGGAACGGTATAGCAGAAAATGTTGGCGGTTTTAAAACCTTGACTTTTCTAAACCGCGGTAAACCTTGAAAACAGTTTTCGTCTCATGTCTATTTACCACACAAATGTTTTAATTTATCTCCCCCTTAAGTGGGTCTAACCCTTTAGGAGTTTCTTTCCTCTTTTGAATACTAAAGAAGACAGTTTAAGAAAGAATTGACTTCCAAAACAAACACTATGGAAGTCAATGGTTACAGGTTTCCAGCTTCCGTCAAAGTACCATATTTTATGTTAAAAAGAGTTCAAAACAATTAAAGAGTGAGCAAATGATGCCTGCATTTTCATTTTTTGGGTGAACTATCCCTTTAAGAATGACACAAGTGCCATCAGTAACTCAAACTGATTTCAAAACACAGTATGTTCTTAGTTTGCAGGATTTAATGTGATATAACAAATTGTGCAAAACTACTGCAGATCACTCTACAAATGCTGGGTTGTTCAGACAGAGATTTGGGTAAAATATCGAATACACATGGCTTCTTTTAATTCCTGTGCCATTTCATATTTTACAAGCTGATGTAACCAGCATTTTTGTATCACTTAGAGGGCCTTAAGTGTCACAAATGTATCCCTAATATGAATTATGTACCTTTGAAAGACAAAATGATGAGGTTTCATCTTACATAAGGTGTCCTTGTCACAGGGTATATGCGCAAATTAGTATCGGGCAATATTTACAATGTTTTTACTTTGAAACAACTTTGGTTGCTTGTAATTCATTCATTCATTTTCTTTTCAGCTTAGTCCCTTTATTAATCCAGGGTCGCCACAGCGGAATGAACCGCCAACTTATCCAGCATATGTTTTACGCAGCGGATGCCCTTCCAGCTGCAACCCATCACTGGGAAATGGTTGTAATTATGTGCATTTCATTTACTGCATTGCTATAGTAAGTACTTGTATTGTTTCTTTTAGTTCGTAGGTCGTACCATATTTTTCAAGCTGATGTAACCAGCATTTAAAGAACCTTCACAGTAGCAAAACGTATCCCCAACATGAATTATGCACATTTATAAGACAAGATGATGAGGTTACATCTTACATAAGGTGTCCTTGTTACAGGATATACGCACAAATCATTATAGGGCAATATTCACAACATATTTACTATGAGACAACTTAAGTTGCTTGTAATTATGTGCATATCATTTACCACATTGATATAGTAAGTACATGTATTGTTTCTTTTAGTTCCTTGGTCAAACCATATTTTACAAGCTGATGTAATCAGTATTTAAAAAACCTTTACTGTCACAAAACACATCCCCAACATGAATTATGCACCTTTTTAAGACAAGATGATGAGGTTACATATTACATAAGGCGCCCTTGTTACAGCGTAAATACAGAAATCATAACATATAATCATAATGTATTAACTATTAAACAACTTTGGTTGCATTTAATGTACTACATTGCTATAGCAAGTACATGTAACAAACATTCCTGCTAAATTAAATGCCACACCACAAAGAAAACAATATATTAGACAGATAATAGTTAATAACATTGTAACAGCAACTCCAACAGTAATGACACCTCAGTAGACCTTTTGGGCAACAGAAAACCATTGTTATCAAAGTTTAATCAAACACAGCACAGCTCTACAAGCCCATCAAACTTCCAGTGGCCTCGGGCGACTATCTTAAGGCAGAGATAGCAAAAAGGGGGCAGCCATCATGGCACAAACACTCTTGAACTCACCTGTGACACGCTTTATGACACCATAAATCCACCACTTTCAAGTTCCGACCTTAAAACCTGTGACTGCCTGCCAACTAGATTGCGTCTGATGTGCTTGATAAGCGAGCTAAGGAGGAAAGAAACCTTGAGCTTTCCGAGTCAATAACTTTAACAGCGCGAACTTCAATGGCGATGAGCTAGCAGGCTAATCCAGCGCGAGACGCCCATTTAGAAACATTTTACGCAAGCAGGGATGTTGTTATTTAAAACAAATCACACTAGAAGAGTAAACTGTGTAAAGCTACGACGCAAAAAACAACAAGCGCAAGTCAAAAACATAAATATGACGAACATCAACCGCATCAAAGAGGGTAGCGCGCAAGGGGAGGAAGTACGTGCGGCGCGAGACCTTCCCTAACAAGTGAGCGTAGACGGCGAAAAAAACACTTTCACCATCTTTGAGCGCACGAGCCGACATTTCTAGCGAGCTCTCCCCGCCGATCCGCTCCACGGATCCGACTCAACTAGTGTGAGAACACGTTGTCACAGCACGCTAGCCATCTTTACGCACTGCAAACGCCGATCGTCCCACTTAACGTTACGCGGCGCGGCCATCTAAAAACGGATCGCTGCGTTTTTTCCTCCGCTGACGACATTACAACACCCCTTTCGCTGCCCTCGCGATCTGCTTTGAAGTGAGCCCCACATTCATCGCATTCATGTCTCGGCCTCAGCAGCAGCAGGAGCGGATGGGGGAGGGGAAAGTAAGAAACAAACTCCATACACACACATACACACACACACACACAGCCACCCAGGCCCTTCCGCAGCCCAGGGACTAGTGTGCAACTTTGCAACACTGATTTTCGCACTCCAACACGCGCCGATCATCCGAGCGCGAGAGCTTTATAAGCGCGCTCTCGACCTGGCGAAGGATTCGGGCGCGAGCAGCGAGAAAAAGCGACGGTGCATTTCATCTCTCCCTCTCTATATCTATCTCTCTCTCTCTCCCTCCGTTACCGCAAACCCCCATTACACCCAAGCCAGGAGAAGGAAGGAAAGAAAAAAGTGCTCCGTACTGTACCTGTGAGAACCTACTTTCCGCTTTCGAGCGCATCGGGAATAGCGTTGTATGCGGCGAGATGTGAATCGTGTCATCGATGCGGATCTCGGAGTTTAAAAATAACAAAGAAAACAGTCGCTTCTCCACCTCTCCATGGCTGTCTCTCGCACTCCTGTGCCCGTGTGCGAGTGAGCGAGAAAGAGAGAGAGAGGAGCTGGAGATGTGCAGCGCCGCGCACGGCCAGAAATCACACTGCCGCCTGGAGAAAAGAAAAATCAAGGCGAGGAAACCCTGGAGTGAGAAGACGAAGAAGAAGAAGAGCAGCGCCTTCAATCCACTTACAACGCACTCTGAAGGTGCTGTCAGTCTGCTGTTGCTAATTAAAAGGTGTGGAAGGGAACGGTGTAATTAAAGTGATGTACGCTTGATGGTGAGATATGATAGGAGTCTTCGGGAAAAGCTGTTTTAGGCTAGGGTGAGCGGGTCGCCCCCTTATGGACGCCGCCATGTTGACATCACATGACCAGCTGTGTTGACCGTTTGGGTTTATTACTTTCCGGACGCCGAATTAAACAAAATAAGCTCAAGCTACACTCTATGATGTGTAAAATAAATAAACAAACAAAATGGTATTTCTTGTCAGGGCTAGTTTACAGACATTTCTATTAAAGAGATAGTTCCCCTAAAAAAGAAAATACCCTCACTATTTTCTCACACGCGAGTGGTTCTCAACTTTTTATGAATTTATTTCTTCAGTTGAACACAAAACAAGATAATCAGAAGGATGAAGAAAGCAGCAACTGACCTCCAATGTAGGAGCAAACAAACAATAAAAGACCTTAAAACGACAACAGTGAACACTGAGAACGCTGTTTATGGGCAACATGCACACAGACTTCATTTTCACTAGGGCTTCTGGTGAACTGTCTTTCCATTACAAAATTGTCATGTTTAAGATCTGATTTTTTTTTTAAGAATCAGCAATCTTCACTGCCTGTTAGATATATGATATAAAGTGGATCTTAGATCGGACAAGAAGCACTGCATTAAATTCAATTTCTCTCCCCTAGTCTTTAATATATGACACTTTTTTTACCCTAGTATTTTCAATAGAATTTCTGCACTAGCCTGTTGCTACTGATGGCGCTAGTGGTTAACAGTCTTTCATCTTGTTTTACGCTTGAACAACTAAATTAATGCTATTATAAGTCTATTCAGCTAAATGTATGATTACATTACAACATTGATGCTGTAAAAACAACCACGTGAAAGTGAAAATACTCACGTTAAGCTTTCATCGGAAGTTTATCGTTGGCTTTAAACATCTAGCTCTGCCTTATGCAGACCCCATTATGACAGATTTTTTGGGGGGGGTGAAGTATCCCTTAATGTCAAGTCAAGTTATGCAATGCATAATTTAAAAATGCAGGTGAACACACCTGTGAAAATGTTCTTAACCCTGACTGCCCGCTCTACCTTGTTTTGACAGTGTTAAAGTCATTAATTAATGGTTTACACACACAGCGTTGTTTGTTTACAGAACAATCAAACAAACATAATCCTGTTGCACTACTACACTTGATTTTATTGTAAAAAAAAAACCAAGGAAACGAGTTAATCTGAAATATTTTTTGGCATACTTCAAAAAATAAAGGTGATTAAGTATTCAAAATGTTTTATTTTGAATACTTTTTAAGTAAATTGGTCTTACATTTCATATGTTCAGCTTTTTCATAGTATAGCTATTAATTCTGGTACTTTTACCATAAACTGACAAAGCAACCATTTGATATTATAGGAATGCATTGAGTGTGTTAACTAGTGGCATTAGGAGTTAAGAAATGCAATCCAAACATTTTTTTCTTGATGGGGCAGTTAAATGGTTAATGTAGGCCTACATATGGATTCTTTATGTTAACACTTCATGTACTTTGTGCCATACTTAATTTTGACAGCACTGAAAAACAAGATTCTGAGGGGTAGAAATATATTGTTTACAATGGATTGTAGGTTTATATATAATTTAAATTTACCATGATTTTGCTACAAATAAAACTGATGTTTGTTTGTTTATTTGTTTGTTTTTGTAAACAATGGTAACCACATTTTTAGTTCCAGAAAATAAATGGATTTTACAAATTGTAATCAACACACATAAAAATAGTTACTACACGACTATAATAGAACTATGGTTAATAAATTGGCCTTAAGGGAGGGTTAAGGAATCTCAGGAAGTGTAAGGGGGTCAGGGGAAAATTTGGGGACTAAACAGCACCAAAAATATAAAAATGAATAAAAAATAAAGACAAATTTTTTAACTAGCATATTCATAAAAGCTAAAACAGTCAAACATTAATCAAGTGGACATTCATTTGTTCATTAATTTTCATTTGGCTTAGTCCCTTTATTTATCAGGGGTTGTCACAGTGGAATGAACTTCCAACTATTCCATTATGTTTTACACAGTGGATGCCCATCCAGCCGCAATCCAGTACTGGGAAACACCCATACACACTCATTCACACACATTCTTACATTACGGCCAGTTTAGCTTACCCAATTCACCTGTACCACATGCCTTTGGACTGTGGAGGAAACTGGAGCGCCTGGAGGAAACCCACGTGAACAAGGGGAGAACATGCAGACTCCACAGAGAAATGGCAACTGGCCCAGCCAAAACTCAAACCAATGACCTTCTTGCTGTGAGGCGACAGTGCTACCCACTGAGCCAACGTGTCGCCCGCACATTAGTGTAAATTTTAAAATATGTATTTCAAGAAGTATAAATAATGAATACAAAAAATATGATTCAAACGAACAAATGAAAACTAATTATTGCATCTTGTTCAAATAAATAAATGTGCAAATCAAGAAATAAAAACTATAGCTGTCAGACAGCATTCAAACTTTTCTGACTGAAATCGCAGATTTTGCATCACAGAATCAGAAGTTTTAGGTCATCCTGGTACTTTTTGCCTGATTTATGAGTATTATGAATATACTACTCAGCTCACATACCGTTTTTTCACAGACACACTGTATAGTAATGAAGCTGGCACATTTGAATGCAGACTAAGACTATTCCCTCACAGTTTCATTCTCATACAGATAAAATTCCCTGTCTCCCCTGAATAAACTCCATTGTGCTTTTTCTCATAAGCTTTATAATCACAGTATTGCAAAGAAGCTTAACTCAACACCGTCATCTTGAGTGATCAACACGTGTGCAGTCCACTTACTCAAAACGATTGATTAGACACCATAATAAAAATATTAAAAAAATATTCAAAGCAGCAAGCATTCCCAGCTGCAGTCATCAAATCTATGCAATGACCTGCGGCTCTCATAAACCCAGGCCAAGGATAAACAGCAGGACATCAAGCACCGGGTGCAAACACACAACGCTCTCAGCTGCCACACCACAAAATGCCTCTGTCTAACACACAGCCGCCGTACAGAGGTCAATGAGAAACCACAAACAACATGCACAAGATTCTTGAGACCGAATACAAGAATGTGCATTACATAAATGTGTGTGGTAGGAGAAGGAGAAATGAAATGGAACAAAATGAAACATTATTAAACAGTTTTAGATTAAAGAAGCAGGACTCATTTAAAATGCTAACAGCAACTGTTTATCGCGCAATTCAGCTTTTTTTCCCTCAAAATGGCAGGTTTATATTTCACAACTTTGTTTATATCTCAATATGACAAGTTATAAACTCACAATTGTATGTTATAATATGATTCTAATGAGTTTTTATCCCTATCTTGCAATTACTTTTAAAGCTCAGGTGACTTTATATCTCACAATTCTAAGAAAAAATCCAGGAATTAAAGATTTGAATTAGGAATTGATAAAAAATAAAATTAATATAGTGAGAAGTTGCATTTTTACAAGTGAAAAAATAGCTGAAGTGCTCTAAACTTGAACTTGCATATAATTTAAAAAGAAATCCTGTAGACCTGCAACTGGGAGGAATAAAACTGTAAGCTCAGAATTGTGAAATAAGCTTTGTTTACTGAGAAAAAAATTCTGAAGCAAGATATGAACTACGAAATACAAATGATATAAATTCTGAAATATAATTAGATTAAAATGTAGAATTGCAGATTAATTTACATTAGAATTGCAAGATTAATTTGGTATTGCAAGAAATAAAGTTCAATTTTTGGTTTGCAATTGTTAGAAGACTGAGGGAACAAAATAAAAATAGTAAGAATTTAATAATAGTCAGAATTAATTTTCTTTTTTAAAATGTTGAATTGTGTGATATAAACTCCTTTACACATATATTTTTGAGAAATTAATTGAATTAGGAGATGTAAACGCAATTGTAATTTTAAAAAGTCAGTATTGCGACAAATTAACTTTGTGACTGTGAGAAATTGTCAGAAGACTTTTTTTAGGATCTGCAATGAAACCATGAAGATATAAAATTTTAATTCCAAGATAAATATTTAAAATTTTAATAATAAAAAATCAGAATAATGAGATATAAAAGGGATTGCAAGAGGGCAATATAAATTTACAATAGCAAGAAATCAAGTTGCAATTACGAGAAAATAAATCTCAGAAATGTGAGATAAACCCTGACTGAGATTTAAACTGCATTCTGAGGGGGAAAAACACAGAATTTCCAGATATAGAATCATAATTGTAAGATATAAAATTAGAATTGCAATTAAAAGTCAGAATTAGGAGATATAATCTAATAAGTGCAAAATACATATTTTGATAAAACTTTGTTTAGTTTTAAATGTTACAATTCTGAGATTTCTGAATTGCAAAACTTAAACTAAAAATTGTGTGTATAAATTTAGAATTGTAAAACAAAAAGTCTTTTGTCCTGTGGCAGAAATAGCACCCATAATATAAAAATCACACTGTAAAAATGCTGGCTTCCACACAATAAGTTAAATTTTTACCAACAAATTTAAGTGGATCATAAATAAAACAATTAAGTTGTCCCAAAAATTGTGTTGTTTTCGATCATTTAAAATAACTAGAGCAAACATAATTACTTGAGTACAGGAACAACTAAAAGCATGAGTGCACATCCACTATCTCTCATGTTGTGTGCATTCTAATGATATGCCAATCTGAAAATTCATGCGCAGCTGTATTTTGGATTAGTACAGTCATTGTGAACTATATCCTGGAATAAGTTATCTCGGTTTTCCATCTGCAGTGTCACTGACACACATTTTGCAGCTCTATAATAACAGCCTGGATGTGCTATCTGTTTTTAATTCTTTTCGGCTATCAAACTGCAGCAATCTATAAGCAATACTTCCTTGTAAGTTACTTCCTTTTGTGTCTACGTTCCTTTTAGTATGTAAAGTTCTTGCACAAAAGTAAACTATACATATACTATATATATATATATATATTTATTTATATATATATATATATATATATATATATATATATATATATATATATATATATATATATATATATATATATATATATATATATATATATAATATTAAAGGAGCGCTCTGATTTATTTGGAAATAAGCTAATTTTACAAGTCGCCTAGAATTGAGTTTTACCATTTGTAGATCCATTCAGCAGATATCCTGGTCTAGCGAAAGCACTTTTAGCTTAGCATAAATCATTGAATCAGATTAGACCAGTAGCATCTTGCTCAAAAAGTTCTAAAAATAATTTAGATGAGTTTCCTATTTAAAGCTTGACTCTTCTGTAGTTACATTGTATACTACACCCTCAGAAATACAAAATCTGTCACTGGGACGGGACCTTTTCAAAAGGTAAATTTTTGTTCCTAACAGGTCCTTAAAGATACATATTGATACCTAAAAAGTACAAATGTGTACCTCACAGTAACTTTAAAGTACAAAAGTGAATGTTAAAGGTACAAAAGAGAACCCCAAAGGTACTAATGTCATTTGTATGGTACAAAAGTGAACTTTTTGAAAAGTTACCACCACAGTGACAGATTTTGCAGCTTTAGTTCTGAGAGTGTAAGATTGACAGAAAATGAAAACTTGCTATGATCTTAGTCAATATGGCTAGGAACTATATTCTCATTCTGGCATAATAATCAAGGAACTTTGCTGTCGTAAAATAGATGCCGCAGATGGGGACTTATTTCAGTTACTGCATAATATCATTGTGCATGCTGGAACAACAGCAAAGTTCCTTAATTATTACTTGCCTATTATTATTATTGTTATTATTACTATAAATAATATTTACCAGCCTAGAAAATAGCAACTTTTCATGTTCTGTAAGTCTTAGTATACAACGTAACTAGAAGAGTCAAGCTTTAAACAGGAAAATTATCACAATTCTTTTTTGAAATCCTTAAACAAAATGCTAATGGTCTAATCCAATTCAATCGTTTATGCTAAGCTAAGCTAAACGTGCTTCGGTCAGACCCTGAGAATGATTAAATGGATCCATAAATGATAAAACTGGACTTGTAAAATAAACATATTTCTGAAAAAAACTGGAGTGTTTCTTTAAATCTATGTTAGAACAGGAAAACACGATGGAGAAAAAAGCTTCCTCTCTTAAAGTGAGAAGCGATTATAATCAAGGTACGTTTCGGATTGTATCTCTCCATCTGACAAAAGATGAAAGCAAAGTTGAAGAAGAAAGAACGCAGGGGATTTATACACTGTTCTTTTCTTTCAGTCATGAACAAGTATGCAGTAGGAAGTGTCTTTATAATCCTTTTATATGGATAAGAATGTTTTAAAGTCACAGACTGTAAAGATTTTGTAGCCTATTGAAGACTAAGAGCCAGAAATATGTCAGAACGGACACAAATGAGTAACATTACATGATGGTAAATATGATTTTATGAGTTGTTTCAGTAAAGGTCATGAAAATGAACATTCTGTCATCATTTACTCAACCTTCACTTGTTTTAAACTGGCTTGGGTTTCTTCTGTTGAGCACAAAGAAAGATATTTAGAAGATAGTATGTTTTCTTTCCTACTATAGATGTCAGTTCTGTTTCTATCCAGCTATTTTTATTTGCATTTTGGAATATCGCAAAAAAAGGCTTAATGGAAACACCACAATATACATGCATTTTGAAAATAAACTGAGTGACTTTTTATCCGATAAGAAAAAATATGCATTAACCATGATGGAAACAGACTTGCCAAATAAATTCCAGTATGTACTCTCAGAAAGGTACAAAATCTGTCACTGGGACAGGACCTTTTCAAAAGGTGCATTTTTGTTCCTAACAGGTCCTTAAAGGTACATATTAATTAAAAAATTACAAATGTCTACCTCACGGTAATTTAAAAGTACAACTGTGTACCCTAAAAGTACTAATGTCCACCTGGGGTGTGTTTCCGAAAACCATCGTTAACCAACTAAGGTCACTAGTTCCATCATCACAAACATAGTTCGTTGATTTGGCGTTTCCCAACTGCATTGCAAACTTGTACGCTTGTAACTACACCTCTTGAGCTGTAGTTAGAAGCATAGTTCCTGGTTGTGTTTTATTCCCAGTTATCCCCTATGTCCTATTCATTTCGAACCTTCCAACATTTAAACTTGGAATGATTTAAAAAAGCATTAAAGTCATCTCTCTTAGGTGTCATTCTTTTTTAAAGTATTTTTACAGTTCAGTTTTAGCGATCTTCCTATTGACAATTGCGTTCCCTTCGTAGTGCACTTTGAAAACATTTATGCCATTTTGATCACAGCCGTGGCTTATGGCGAAAGCTATAGACCATTTTGAGGGATGTAAATAATAACAATGGCCACATATTGATAAATAAATTGTGACAGCTGTTTTAATATAGGTTATGGTTGAATTGCCTCTTGTTACAGTGATGAAATAGTTTGATAACAAGCAGGAAATGTTCATGGGCCAATGACATGACCACATTCAGATGGTCTATAGGTGACCTATTATTTAAGTTACGTCTTCAAAGCTTGTGTAAACAAAAATATATATAGCAAACGTTAATACTTTTAATTTATAGTAGGTTATTTATTAAGAAATGTATCTGTATGACATGGGCTTGTTGGTTAGAAGATTTCTGCAGTGGTTTGAATGTGTCAAATTGTAAAGGTACACTTAATTTTTTTTTAATAAAAATAAATAAACAATATCCTACTTAACAACAATAATAATAATAATAATAATAATAATAATAATAACAATATTATTATTATTATTATTATTATTATTATTATTATTATTATTATTATTATTATTATTATTATTATTATTATTGTTATTATTAAGTAGGATTTTTGTTCATTTTTAAATAAATAGCTCTAAATGGGGTGGAGTAACAACTTCTTTAGAGAAGAACCCCATAATTTCTTTGTGCAAATTATACTGTTTTACACAGACACACATTTAAAATAAAATCTAATATTAGTTTTGCTAAAAACATGCACTCGCTTTCCGTATTAATTGAAATATGTATACATGGCACATATAGTTTATGTAATGGCCAATATTTCCTTTACAAATATTATTAAGAACATTACATATTCTATTTTAAAATCACTTACAAAAGCTAACACGTATTCTAATCTCATATATAAATCATATAAATAAATAAATAATTAAATAAATAAATAAATAATGAGGCTACTTATTAAAAAAATGAAATTAAATATTTATTGTATATTAGGAAATGAATTTTTTTAAATAATAATATTAATGATGATGATGATGATGATGATGATGATTATTATTATTATTATTATTATTACTAAGTAGGATATTGTTTATTTATTTATTTATTTATTTTTAAAGTCTACTTTTACAATTTGACACATGCAAACCACTGCAGAAATGTGTTAACCAACAGGCCCATGTCATATACAGTACAGATACTTAAAAGCATTGACGTATGCTATGTTTTTTGTTTTCACAAGCTTTGGAGATGTAACACAAATTCTGTTTTTTTTAAATAATAGATCACCTAGCTTTCATCATGAGCCACGGCTGTGTTTAAAATGATATCAATGTTTTCAAAGTGAACTACGAAGGGTGCGCAACTGTAAACATGAAAATCGCAAAAACTGAACTGTAAAAATACTTTGAAAGCAAATTACATCTAAGAGAGATGACTTTAATGCTTTAAAAAATCATTCTAAGATTAAATGTAAGAATGTTCTAAATGAATAGGGAATAGGGGGATAACTGGGAATAGAACACAGTAAGGAACTCTAACTACAGCTCTAGAGGTGTAGTTGCAAACACACAAGTTTGCGACGCAGTTTGTGAATGTTTGTTGGAACGACGGATTTGGGAAACGGCAAATCAACGAACTATGTTTGTAACGAAGAAACTTGCGACCTTAATTGGCTAACCATGATTTTCGGAAACGCACCCCTTGGCGTTTTACGTTTTAACTAACGTATTTCAAACAATGGACCTGCGACAGAAAAACTACGGTTTTTCTCATTACATCTTTTCCCAAAATATGCCTTGTACTATGGTAGTTCAGCCGTGAGTTATGTCGTTGTTTGGGAAACGCACCCCTGTATGGTACCACCTTAGTGACAGATTTTGTACCTTTATTTCTGAGAGTATACATCATACAGTTTTGCTCCTAAATTTAATTCACATTTTTGGATGGAAGCAGAGCTAATGGTCATCGCTTTGCAACATTTTTCAAAATATCTTCTTTTGTGTTCAACAGAAAAACACACTCATAAAGGTTTGAAAGCACTTGGAGGCAAAGTAAACGCATTTTTGGGTGAACTGTGTCTTTAAAAGGAGCTGTCTTTGTAAAAAAAAAAAAAAAAGAAAGAAAGAAAAATTAGCAGGCCTTAAAGACGAATATTACTTTGTATGCTCTGAACCTCTGAAGTTATGACTCAACACCTGGATATAATCAGGCATGTAATCTCATGGATTCATTGCAAAAAGATCAAAGGCCTTTGGAATGTGAGGTCCTGTTCCTCCTTTTTATGACTTTATTTGATTAGCTCATCTGAAAATGAAAGAGCAGTTTGTGTGGAGCCGTGAATTTAATGACATATTACAAATTGCTCATGGGAAATCAAGACTGGGTGTAGTTAAGCATTCATCTTGGTATTTGACACACCTTAAAGTTCACAAAAGAAACATTAAAGGAACGCTTGTCAAGGTTTGCCAAGCCAGAGTTAACAAAAATGTGCAAAGAAATGTTGATGACCTTGTCAAAAATGCTTTTATTTTATTAAATTTTATATACAATTTATATATAATTTAGGTTTATATACACTATTGTTTGGATGTTTGGAGTCAACAATATTTTTGTAATTTTTCTTTTTAAACATATATCAAGAGTTGAGATGCAAAAACCTCTGAAATGTTCTTATAAATGAGCATTTTTCTCAAGTTCATATGTAGGTTCAGTAATTTTACTTTTATGACAAAGAATAGGTTATATTTATTGCCTTTAATGTGAAATAACTGAACATAACTATAGGAGGTTGAGAAAAACGCTCCTTTTAGAAGAAAATTTCAGATTACACTCAGAGGTTTTTGGTCTGAACTCTTCATGTATTTTTAATATGAATACTTTTTAGAGTATAAACTATTACTACAATGTCAAATCTGCATTTCTAACATCCTTACTATTCATTGCTCATCATATTGTTTCAGCATTTGAGTAACACTTTAAAATAATGGTTGATTAGTTAATGCAATTTAATGTATTTACTAATGTGAACTAAGTGTGAACAATCTTGTACAGCATTTAACTAATGCATTATAAAAAGTTGTGCTTTGAATTAACACACTGTGAAACCCAACAAGTTAAGGTAACTCAGACTGTTTGTGGAAACCGATTGCAACAAACCATTTAAGTTCAAAAACTATACCTAATGAGTACTGTGAACTTGATACATTTGAGTAAATGAGGCAATTTGAGCACAGTAAAACCCAATAAATGAAGAGATCTCAAACCAACTGAGTACTGTAAAACCCAATAAGTTAAGGCAACTCAAACCGTTTGAGGAAACAGCTTGCTACAAACCATTTAAGTTCAAAAACTATACCTAATGAGTACTGTGAACTTGATACATTTGAGGAAATGAGGCAATTTGAGCACAGTAAAACCCAGTAAATGTCAATGTCAACAAAATAATGCAACTCAAACCGTTGTAATCCATGTGAGTGCTGTGAACTTACTCTATTTAAGTTGAAGTAATGAGGTATTTAATTTACTCATTACCTTCCAAATTCTTTTCAAGTGAGTAGAATTAAATTTTAGTCAATTTTGAGTTACTGTAACTACATTCATTTCATTTGATAAAGTTTACTGTTGGGTTTTACAGTGCAATGAAGAGTTTCATTAACTTATGTGAATAAGAAATAATAAAAATATTAATAAATACTGTAAAAAATGTATTGATCATTATATGTTTGTTGGTCAATACAATATATAACATTAATTTAACTGTATTGTAAATTTCTACAAATTGTTTCCTTTTTAACTATTCTTTTATTAATACACTCTAAAAATGATTTTGATCAATAAACCATGATGGCATTGGTTTTTAAGTTACTTTAATTTAAAATAAGTTAACAACTTAAATTTCATTTTAAAGTTATATGAGGTTAAACTTCATCAGTTTGAGGTAAGAAAATGATTTGAAGAATTAGGTTGATTCAACTTACAAATTTAAGGCAGCAACTAACTCATTTACACACTGCAATAGTGCCTTTCTTACATCATGTCTCTAGTCCAAATATCTAATATTCTTAACTCAAGAAGCATTTTCTAGGCAAACAAAAAAATATGGTCTTGTTTTCAGAAATATTAAGTCAAAATTAGCAGAGTTTTTCCTTAAAACAAGCAAAATAATCTGCCAATGGGGTAAGACACTTTGATATAGTAGTGTTTCTTGACTGCAAAAAATACTTTTCTTACTTATATTTATTCTCTATTGTCCAAATATCAAAAAATTCTTAAATCAAGAAGCATTTTCTAGACAAGCAAAACATATTGTCTTATTTTAAGAAATAACATATCAATGTTAAGTGAATTTTTACTTAAAACAAGCAAAATAATCTTATGTCAAAAGGAAAAACAATATTATTTTTGTTACCCCATTGGCAGGCTATTTAGCTTTTTTTAAAGGAAAAACTCACTTAATATTGGCAGATTATTTCTGAAAACAAGACAATATGTTTTACTTGCAAAAAGCTTCTTGATTTAAGAATCTTTAGATATTTGGACTAGAAACAAAGCTTTTTTTGCAGTGTTACCCAAATGGTAGATTATTTAGCTTGTTTTAAGTAAAAACACATTTCATTTTGATGAATTATTTCTGAAAATACAGCAATATTTTGCTCTTGTCTAAAAATGCCATCTTGATTTAAGAATAATTCAATATTTTTATAATAACTTGAAACGAGGCAAAAACTTCAAGTTAGAAAAGAAAGGTAAGATTTTTTTGCAGTGCCTCAAAGAAAGTTTAAAAGAACAGAGAAATATTCTACAACTTAATATAAATAAATGTCAGTATTGTCACTTTTGATCATTGTAATGTGTCCTTGTTAAATAAAAAAACAAACAAAAAAAGTACCAACCACAAAATTTTGAACAGTAGTGTTTGTAACTCTAAATAAATAACTCTAATTGCCACGAAAAGTACTTACAATCTAGCCAAACGTAATTATAAATGCGCACTCTGTAAGATTTGAAACCATAGTCTACTTTGTTGGGCAGAAAGAAAGATAAGAACTGAGAAAAAACGAAAAGTGAATTGCTTTACCTGAGGAAGTTGTAAATATCTGTCCTGTGTTTTCTGGCATCCCCCAACTCTCCCTCCACTGACAGAAGGTTCCATGTCAATACCATTGACTATATCAAGTCCCAGTAAAAACTGCATCCTCTGCTTTTTCAACAAATCCAAGGTGATTGTCCTTAAAAAATTGGTCCATTCCAGGTTACTGACTGTGTCCATCCGAATCTGAAACAAAGAACAAAGTTTTAATATCAAATCATTGGAAACGTCCAACAGTCCAGTTTTTATTTTATTGAAACAATGTTGGATTGTATTATTAACCTTGGATTATTGGATATGACACCGGCACTACAGTAGAGACTGAAACGTAGTGAATGGAGACAATTTATCTTATTGTTTATATTATTTAAATTAAAGGGACAGTTCACCCACAAATGAAGATTTCCTAATCATTTTTTCCCTCTCAAGTGGTTCATAATATTTTCTTCTGTTGAACACAAAGAAAGATATTCTAAATAATGTTGGAAAAAACCAAAAAGGGTTGTTTTTCTCCCCAAACATTCTTCAGAATATCTTCCTTTATGTTCAACAAAAGAAAGAAACTCATATGGGTTTGCAACAAGTTGAGGATAAGTAAATAATGGCAGAATTTTTTATTTTGGGAGAACTGTGCCTTTATGGATGCATAAGAACAAGGTTGTTAACGTTATTTAAGCTGTAGTTATGTTTATTATTTTTGAGGTCACATCAGTAGCACTTTTAGTGAACAAGACAATACATGAACATTTGCAGATTTCAGGCACAAAACTGAGCAGGTTTTTATGTAGAGTGTTTTAGATATTACTCTGTTTTATTCAGTGAAAAAAAAAAAAAACAATTTACAAAAAGTATTAAAACAAAACATGTTTTTGTGCTGGTTTTGGTGGTTTATGAGGGTGTAATAGCATGGATATGACCTAAGTATTACAATTTTGATGTGGTCTATGAGGACATGCAATTTAATTAGCATAATTCAAAACACTTTAAATCGTACTTAAAATGGTCTTTTGACATTAAAAAAAAAAAAAAACATCCTGTGAGAGTTTTGTGTAGGGGTAAGGTTAGGGTAAGGCCATTATATAAGGAGATTTTTCAGTATAAAATACATTACGCCTATGGAGAGACCTTATTAACCACCAAAATCAACATATAATGCATATAAAGGTGTTGTAGACTCCCATATTATGGACCCAGATCAGTCTCAAAAATAATACATTTATAAAATAAATTTCCTAAATGCACAAAATCCAGTTCGTAATTTAAAAACATAATTTGTGAATTCACAAGTAAAAATCATAAACATTTCACCAACTGAATTGGATTTGTGTACAACCCCAAATCAGAAAAAGTCGGAACAATATGGAAAACACAAATAAAAAAAGAAAGTAGTGATTTCCAAATTTACTTTGACTTTTGAAAACATTTCATGTTTTGTTTGGTCAACATCTTTCATTTGTAAATATACATCCTTTTGTAAATTCTGAACACAGTTCATACACACAAGTCAAAGTAAAAATTTTTATTTGTGTTTTCCATACTTTTTTCATCCTTTTCTGATTGGGGGTTATATTTATAAATTGTGTTTAGAATTTACGAATCGTGTTTTGTGTAGTTATGAATTGTGTTTTAAATATACGTGTTGTGTTTTGTGTGTTTATGAATTGGTTTAATTTACGAATCGTGTTTTGTGTAGTTATGAATTGGATTTATTTATTTATGAATTGTGTTTTAAATATACGTGTTGTGTTTTTGTGTATTTATGAATTGTGTTTTAAATATACGTGTTGTGTTTTTGTGTATTTATGAATTGTGTTTTAAATATACGTGTTGTGTTTTGTGTATTTATGAATTGTGTTTTAAATATACGTGTTGTGTTTTGTGTATTTATGAATTGTGTTTTAAATATACGTGTTGTGTTTCGTGTATTTATGAATTGTGTTTTAAATATACGTGTTGTGTTTTTGTGTATTTATGAATTGTGTTTTAAATATACGTGTTGTGTTTTGTGTATTTATGAATTGTGTTTTAAATATACGTGTTGTGTTTTTGTGTATTTATGAATTGTGTTTTAAATATACGTGTTGTGTTTTTGTGTATTTATGAATTGTGTTTTAAATATACGTGTTGTGTTTTGTGTATTTATGAATTGTTTTTTTGTGTATTTGTGAATTGTATTTTAAATTTACGAATTGGGTCTGTGTAGTTACAAATTGGATTGATGTACTTGTGAATCGTGTTTTGAAGTTACGAGTTGTGTTTTTGTGCATTTATCAATTGTTTTGATTTACGAGTTGTGTTTTGTGTATTTACAAATTGTGTTTTGAGTTTACAAATAACAGGCGTCACAGTGGCGCAGTGGGTAGCATGATTGCTTCACAGCAAGAAGGTTGCTGGTTCGAGTCTCGGCTGGGTCAGTTGGCATTTCTATGTAGAGTTTGCACGTTCTCCTCCTGGTGCTCTGGTTTCCCCCACAGTCCAAAGACATGCTCTATAGGTGAATGGGGTAAGATAAAATTGTTCATAGTGTATGTGTGTGAATGAGAGTGTATGGGTGTTTCCCAGTGGTAGGTTGCAGCTGGAAGGGCATCCGCTGTATAAGCTGTATATGCTTGATTGGTCGGCGTTTTCTTCCGCTGTGGCGACCCCTGATTAACAAAGAGATTAAACCGAAAAGAAAGAGTGTGAAAGAGTGTGTATGGGTGTTTCCCAGTGTTAGGTTGCGGCTGGAAGGGCATCTGCTGCGTAAAACATATGCTGGGTAAATTGGCGGTTCATTTCGCTGTGGCGACCCTGGATTAATAAAGGGACTAATCTGAAAGAAAATGAGTGAATTTACGAATAGCGTTTCAAGTATTTATGAATTGTGTTTTGAATTTAAGAATTGTGTTTTGTGAATTGTGTTTTGAATTATGAGTTGTGTTTTGTATATTTGTGTTTTGAATTATGAGTTGTGTTTTGTGTATTTGTGAATTGTATTTTAAATTTACAAAATTTGGTTTGTGTTGTTAGAAATTGGATTGATGTAGTTCTGAATTGTGTTCTAAATTTACAAATTATTCTTATGTAGTTACGAATTGGATTGATCATTGTGTTTTGAATTTACGAGTTGTGTTTTTGTGTATTTATGAATTCTTTTAATTTACGAGTTGTGTTTTTGTGTATTTACGAGTTGAGTTTTTGTGTATTTATGAATTCTTTTAATTTACGAGTTGTGTTTTTGTGTATTTACGAGTTGTGTTTTTATGTATTTATGAATTCTTTTAATTTACGAGTTGTGTTTTGTGTATTTACGAGTTGTGTTTTTGTGTATTTACGAGTTGTGTTTTTGTGTATTTATGAATTCTTTTAGTTTACGAGTTGTGTTTTTGTGTATTTACGAGTTGTGTTTTTATGTATTTATGAATTCTTTTAATTTACGAGTTGTGTTTTGTGTATTTACGAGTTGTGTTTTTGTGTATTTACGAGTTGTGTTTTTGTGTATTTACGAGTTGTGTTTTTGTGTATTTATGAATTCTTTTAGTTTACGAGTTGTGTTTTGTGTATTTACGAGTTGTGTTTTTGTGTATTTATGAATTCTTTTAGTTTACGAGTTGTGTTTTTGTGTATTTACGAGTTGTGTTTTTATGTATTTATGAATTCTTTTAATTTACGAGTTGTGTTTTGTGTATTTACGAGTTGTGTTTTTGTGTATTTACGAGTTGTGTTTTTGTGTATTTACGAGTTGTGTTTTTGTGTATTTATGAATTCTTTTAGTTTACGAGTTGTGTTTTGTGTATTTACGAGTTGTGTTTTTGTGTATTTATGAATTCTTTTAGTTTACGAGTTGTGTTTTTGTGTATTTATGAATTCTTTTAATTTACGAGTTGTGTTTTTGTGTATTTACGAGTTGTGTTTTTGTGTATTTATGAATTCTTTTAGTTTACGAGTTGTGTTTTTGTGTATTTATGAATTCTTTTAATTTACGAGTTGTGTTTTTGTGTATTTACGAGTTGTGTTTTTGTGTATTTGTGAATTCTTTTAATTTACGAGTTGTGTTTTTGTGTATTTATGAATTCTTTTAATTTACGAGTTGTGTTTTTGTGTATTTATGAATTCTTTTAATTTACGAGTTGTGTTTTGTGTATTTGTGAATTCTTTTAATTTACGAGTTGTGTTTTTGTGTATTTACGAGTTGTGTTTTTGTGTATTTATGAATTCTTTTAATTTACGAGTTGTGTTTTTGTGTATTTATGAATTCTTTTAATTTACGAGTTGTGTTTTTGTGTATTTATGAATTCTTTTAATTTACGAGTTGTGTTTTTGTGTATTTGTGAATTCTTTTAATTTACGAGTTGTGTTTTTGTGTATTTACGAGTTGTGTTTTTGTGTATTTATGAATTCTTTTAATTTACGAGTTGTGTTTTTGTGTATTTATGAATTCTTTTAATTTACGAGTTGTGTTTTTGTGTATTTATGAATTCTTTTAATTTACGAGTTGTGTTTTTGTGTATTTATGAATTCTTTTAATTTACGAGTTGTGTTTTTGTGTATTTACGAGTTGTGTTTTTGTGTATTTATGAATTCTTTTAATTTACGAGTTGTGTTTTTGTGTATTTATGAATTCTTTTAATTTACGAGTTGTGTTTTTGTGTATTTATGAATTCTTTTAATTTACGAGTTGTGTTTTTGTGTATTACGAGTTGTGTTTTTGTGTATTTATGAATTCTTTTAGTTTACGAGTTGTGTTTTTGTGTATTTATGAATTCTTTTAATTTACGAGTTGTGTTTTTGTGTATTTACGAGTTGTGTTTTTGTGTATTTATGAATTCTTTTAATTTACGAGTTGTGTTTTTGTGTATTTGTAAATTGTGTTTTGTGTATTTATGAATTGTTTATAATTTACTAAATGTTTTGTGTATTTATAAACTGTTTTGAATTTATTAATTGTGTTTAGTGAATTAGTGAATTGTGTTTTGAATTTTATGAATCAGATTTTGTAAACGTGAATTGTGCTGCGCATGTATGATTTTTATTTTGTGAATGTATCATATTTGAGACGGAACTGGCTCCATATCTATTCTCTGCTGGACCGATTTATCTCATTACTATTGGGAAATCATTTTGATGAACATGGCAGAGAGGAGAATAATTTCCCCTGTGACTAGCATTTTTATTAGCTTTTTCCACAAGAGCCACATCATACTGTTTTGTTTTTACATATGAGTACGTGTGCATAGCGTTCAAACACATTGTGAATCTGTTTTTATGCTGTGCTATATTTTGCTTTATAATTGTTGTGTGTGTCATCAATTATTAACATTTTAAAATATTTTTTATATGCCCTTTTTTACTATTTTAAGGATTTGTATGATTTATATTTACATTTTTATATACTATATTATTTTTAATGTTTTATAGGTTGTATGGTACAGTTATTTTCATTTGTTTGCGCACTTGAATTAGCATTGATCATTAGCATTAGTTATCTGTGTAAGATAAGTTTTGCTAAGAATATAAAAAGATTCATCAACCAGAACACTGGTTAGAACTAAATATAGATTGATTTTAACAAGAAATCTACTAGATTTTAACAAGAATCTACTGCTTGTTTACTTATATATTTGTCATTTTATTGACTAAAACTTACAAAGAAAGAGTCAAATGTTCTTTTAGGAAAAGTACCTACAAATTACTAGTAAAAAGACTCAACAGCCTTACTTTTACTGAGCTTGGTTAAACAAATTTGACTAAATTCCATTCCTGAAGTTTATTTTAAAAACCTTGAGTAGTAAAAAAAGGATGGTTTGTGTTTATTTCGCATAGTTTCTTTCTTCTTTTTTACATTTAATACTAAAAAATACACCAAAAATGAAATAAGATTAAAACGGATTAAAAAAGGATTAAATAGAAGTATTTAAAACTTTAACGTCTGTACTTTTACTCAGGAAACTTCATTTGTGTCTACCGCTGCAGTTCGAATAATTTCCTGTCAAAGGACATATTTCCCTGCGTATAGGGCTAGTGAATACTGGGCTCAAATCAGATGGCATCAGCAGCTGCAAACTCAGATCTATCCTTGCCCTTCCTGAGGCCTGGCTTTGATTACTGGGCCCCCCACCACGAGCCAACACATGGCCATGAGCGCATACCAACACAGTGCACAACCTCTGAGCGGCCACTTGGAAACAATCAAGAGGTAAACAGCATGAAATAGAGGTGTTTGGAAGCGGTTTGGAGAGATCCTACAGATTAGGAGAGTATTTAGTAATTGCTCAGAGCCAGATTATTCTTGCCTTTGGAACTTTTACAGTCGGAGGCCAGCAGGAATCATTGTCAGTAATTTTGGGGAAACTGTAAGCAGAGGTCAGAGTTACATGGGTGAAAGTCAGATTGTTCTATGCTTGTTCTTCTTCATAGTCCCAAAGGAAACCTCTAGAATAATTTGACAGCACTTTTTTAGAACAGTTCTATCCATGCTTAAATCAAATTGAATGGTTTTTTAAAGCAAAATGTAAAGTATATATATATATAGTTGAAGTCAGAATTATTAGCCCCCATTTTATTTTTTAAATATTTCCCAAATGATGTTTAACAGAGCAAGGAAGTTTTCACAGTATGTCTGATAATATTTTTTCTTCTGGAGAAAGTCTTATTTGTTTTATTTCAGCTAGAATAAAAGCAGTTTTTGTTAAAAAGCCATATTAAGGTCAAAATTATTAGCCACTTTAAGTAAATTTTTTTCTATTGTCTACAGAACAACCATCGTTATACAATAACTTGCCTAATTACCCTAACCTGCCTAGTTAACCTAATTAACCTAGTTAAGCCTTTAAATGTCACTTTAAGCTGTATAGAAGTGTCTTGAACATTATTTAGTAAAATATTATTTACTGTCATCATGGCAAAGATAAAATAAATCAGTTATTAGAGATGAGTTATTAAATGTTTAGAAATGTGTTGAAAAAATCTTAAACAGAAATTTAGGAAAAAATTAAACAGGGGGAAATATTGTCTGAATTGATGGAATTGTGAGCAAGTGTAAGGGTTTTAATCCATTATGTCAATCCATCCGGCAAAGATTTCAGAGGTAATAGTTTTCATTTTCAGCATGATGATGATCTGCTTATTGCAGTGAAAACTGATAAAACACAGACAGTCATGAAGTGGCCTCCATAGGGTCCAGACCTGAATATTATAGAGGCTGTATGAGATCACCTGAACAGAAAAAGAAAGATAAGACACTCTAAATGTAAAGAAGAACTCTGTAAAGTGCTCAAAGAAGCCCGATATTACACAGCACATATTTCAGAAATGTCACGACAGTTAGATATATATTTATATACAGTGCTCAGCATAATTGAATACACCTCATTTTGAAAATTAATATTTTGATCCATTTCTCAGTGAATATAGACAATGTATTTTGGTGCATTTAAACAAAACAGATTTATTAAACAGATTTATTTATTAAAATAATATTTGTCACCAAACATATTTAGAAATTGTAAGACAAGACAATTAAACTCAAGCAAAATATTGCTAAATAATAACAACACACAAAATTTCAACTAAAATTGTTACTTTTTTTTTTTTTTTTGCATCTCTTGATTTTTCCTCTTTTTAAAATTTCTATTTAACTTTTTTATAACATATAAACTTGTGTGTACTAGTTTTTGGACCGTTATTGTAAGTTATTTTGTTAGATAAGCTTCAGATTTAGCTTCAGTACTGACTAATCTAATGTATATGCAAAAATATAATATTGTAAAGCAATCCTATTAAAAAAATGAATTTAAAAGAGAGATTTGTGTGGGGTGCACTTCTATAATCACCATTGTGGGGATCTATGTTCCCAATATTATATATGGTGATATATAATAATTCTCTTCCTACTTGTGCATTGCTGTTGCAGGACTTCACGGTAATTAAGTAGAGCATTACGTAACCTAAAATAAATAGGAATCTCATTCACTTATTTTCTTTTCAGATTAGTCCCTTTATTAATCTGGGGTTGCCACAGCGGAATGAACCACCAACTTATCCAGCATATGTTTTACGCAACGGATGCCTTTCCAGCTGCAACCCATCACTGGGAAATAAATAGGAATCTGATGTAGGAATATAAAGTTATGGTGCAACAAGTTGCTATTAATATCAGTGTCATTACCATAATAGCATTGTGACATACATTGCACCATTAATAAGCTATATGATACCCTACAGTCACCATTATGGTGATTGGTGTTGCTATTTTTAAATATTGAAATGATTCCCATGAATTTATGACAGTATCTTGCAAATAACCTTTAATTATGTAAAGCACAGGCATTGACATTCAGAATAAAAAATAAATATGCTAGTAAGAGGAGTAAGATGAAAATGATCTTGATAAGATGAGAGTGATCAGATGTGCCTGTTTACCACAATTTGTGTTTTCTTGTCCTCGATTTACAAATGAAAAATATTCAATTTATTTCTGAATTTTTTAAACTTATAAATAATCATAAGGGAGATTTTAATGCTATTTTTGACCACCGAACTACAAAATGGTTTTCATGGTATACAAATAATCAAATTGCATACTTTTTAAAGTAGTTTACATTGTCTGTGTCCTGTTTTTTAAAGCCAAAATGAAGTTTCTTTGGCGGGGGCCCCTCAAAGCTGTATGCCAAATTCAATTATTGCGCCAATCCACACTCCCATTTGTAAATATTAAACTTAATTTTGTTTCAACAGTATTATTGTGGGACCTTATGTCTCTGTTTGCCACAATTTATTTTATATTTTTATATTTTATATTATATTACATTTCAAAATTACAAAATTTTCCCCATTTTTTTTACATACAGATAACCGTAAGAGAGATTTCAATGCTATTTTTGACCACCGAACTACAAAATGGTTTTAATCTCAGAAATCTGGTCACCAAACAATATATGACAGTCATTTGGGGAACCTGTAAGCAGAGGTCAGAGTCACATGGGTGAAAGTCAGATTGTTCTGTGCTTGTTCTTCTACATATAGTGAAAGTCACGGTCCCAGAGGATACTATTGGAGTCATTTGACAGCTGTGTTCGGGGAGCTTCCTGCATGAGTTTTTGATGGAGGTTGTGACTGGCAGCTGTAGCTGCCATTCTGCTACCTGTTGAGTGGCCTTGGAACTCTTAGACAAATGACATGACAGGTGCACTTTCAGCTTAAGTACCTGCTCCTCGACAAAGCAGCTGTCGTGATTGCTGGTAGGTTGCACAAGACAAAGAAAACAACAGCAAGTCTGCTCTGAATTACACCGCGTTTGCTCATGTTTTCCAGTTGACTGGCGCACAGTTTGTCCAGAGCTTTCAAATATAACCATTATCTTTTAAAGAACATTAAAAACACACACACACACGCACACAACTAAGCACTTGAGCCATACATTTGGGATTTATTTTTGCAAGATAATTATGAATAAATTAAAAGCAGCCATGTCATACATATATATGTGTATATTAAAGCGCTGCAATTTGCAAAAAAAACATGCAGCACATGCAATTACAAAAAATGCCAGCAAACTGAGCTAAGATCTTCATCCATTTGACAGCACACGTGTTGAAAATCCTCATAACACAAACATTCATTCATTTCTTTTCAGCTTAATCCCTTTATTAATCTGGGGTCGCCACAGCAGAATGAACCGCCAACTTATCCAGCACGTTTTATTTAACAGATGCCCTTCCAGATGCAACCCACCACTGGGAAACACCCACACACTCCCATTCACACACATACACTACAGACAAATTTAGCTTACCCAATTTACCCATACCACATGTCTTTGGACTTGTGGGGAAAACCGGAGCACCCAGAGGAAATCCACGCGAACACGGAGAGAACATGCAAACTCCACACAGAAAAGCCAACTGACTCAGCGGAGACTCGAACCAGCGACCTTCTTGCTGTAAGGTGACAGCACTACCTACTGCGCCACAGCGTCACCCTACAACGCACACAAATATATATAAATAATAAAAAGCACTGCATTATCTCACAAAGCAAACAAGTAACGACAATGCACTGATTTCTCACAACATTTACGAACAGATAAGAATTGTTTTAAGGGGACCCTAAAATGTGACGAACACCACTGTGCCGTGGCTATTGCTCAGTGAAGTTGTAGGTGATCGTTGAAAGGTGTGTTTGTTTTAGCATCCTGATTTTCTAACCAAAATAACCATGAACTAAGTTGCTGCTTCCGTCATGTTTTAGGGTCTCCTTGAAAAATTTCCGTTGTGTTCCCAGCTATTTGAAAGTGTTGTGACAATATGCTGTGCACTTTCGTGATGTGTTTGCATTGTGAGAAAATGCAGCGAGTTTTTTTTTATGTGTTTGCAACTTTACAACTTGTATGCTGAGATTTTTTTCTCAATTTGCTAGCGTTTTTTGCAATTGCATTTAGTTTCTTAAGCTCTCTCAGACACCGTACATTTCTTAATAAATTTTATTTAATTACATATGCTAATAAAATCTATTTTATTCACAATGTACTCTCAGTACATTAATCAATCATTTGCTTTACAGATTTTTTGTTTGGTAAGTTGGTAAAAACATTAGCGTGGTGACCAATTCTCACTTTTAACTGCTTAAATTTATGCTAGCATATTGGCTGTTTATTAGTACTTACTAAAAAGCCTTTTACTCCATGATCATATTCTACATACCCTAATCTTATCCCATACCTAAACAGAACTGTAAAAACATTTTCTTCCTCAGTTTACTGAGGCAAAAGTCATAGTTAATGGTTTTCCAAGTGTTTGCAATGTTATTTTTTTCTTCAGTGGTTATGTTTTCTTGTTGTTTCAGGGCTTGATTTGATAACTGTATTGCGAACATTTTTTTAAATAAGTAAATGTATATTTTAAAGGGCTTTGCACTAAAAAAAAAATACTTTTGCTGCTTGTTTAAACTGTGCTCAAACTTAATTGTATTCAACTTAATTTAATTATTTTTACTTGGGACAACATGAAGGACTTGTGTGGAACCCAGCATTAGTGCAGTGGGAATTGTAAAATATGTTTTAAAAGTCTAATATATATATAAATTAATTATATTTTTAAGGTAGTTTCCACAACTTGTTTTACAGTATATTGTAGATACTATCTCTGACTATGAAATATATTTTTTTAACTGTTATAGTTACACACACATATACAAATAAAATCAAAAGTCCTGTTCACAGAAGTACTGTAAAGATTATTAGCTAATGATAAAAAAATAGCATCACACCAACGCACAAAATTGAGTATGTTTACATGGACACCAATAATTCAATCTTAATATGATTAAGACAATTCTCTGATTAAGAGTCTACCATGTAAACAGCAAGTTTTGATTACCGTAATCTGACTACGGTCATAATCGAACAAAACAGAAATTGAATTAAGACATGTGGAGTATGCATAATTTTGTCGCATTATTATAATTTAGTCACATAATAATAATAATAATAATAATAATAATAATAATAATAATAATAATAATAATAATAATAATAATAATAATAATCACAATAATAATAATAATAATAATCACAATAACAATAATAATAATAATAATAATAATAATAATAATAATCACAACAATAATAATAATAATAATAATAATAATAATAATAATAATAATAATAATAACAATAATAATAATAATAATAATAATAATAATAATAATAATAATCACAATAATAATAATAATAATAATAATAATAATAATAATAATAATAATAATAATCACAATAATAATAATAATAATCACAATAACAATAATAATAATAATAATCACAATAATAATAATAATAATAATAATAATAATAATAATAATAATAATAATAATAATAATCACAATAATAATAATAATAATAATAATAATAATAATAATCACAATAATAATAATAATAATAATAATAATCACAATAATAATAATAATAATAATAATAATAATAATAATAATAATAATAATAATAATAATAATAATCACAATAATAATAATAATAATAATAATAATAATCACAATAATAATAATAATAATAATAATAATAATAATAATAATAATAATCACAATAATAATAATAATAATAATAATAATAACAATAACAATAATAATAATAATAATAATAATAATAATAATAATAATAATAATAATAGTAATAATAATAATCACAATAATAATAATAATAATAATAATAATAATAATAATAATAATAATAATAATAATAATAGCAATAATAATAATCACAATAATAATAATAATAATAATAATAATAATAATAATAGTAATAATAATAATCACAATAATAATAATAATAATAATAATAATAATAATAATAATAATAATAATAGCAATAATAATAATCACAATAATAATAATAATAATAATAATAATAATTATTATTATTATTATTATTATTATTATTATTATTATTATTATCTGTGCAGTACAGACATGTAAACACCTTAATCAAACTATTACCATTATGTAGGATTTTCGCCACATTTTGCGACAGGATATACACACACAGCTGTTTGACGCTATTCTCTGCAACTACCAAGTCAGAAGGGTCAATGCGGAGGTTTTTTCCAATACGGCATGCAGTATCAAGTTTCATTAAAACTACACTCTTTCAGCAGTTAATACTCATAATAAACAATAATAATCAAACTAAGTGCTATAACATGTAGTACAGGATCATGAAAGGAACTCAGGATCAAAATGCAACTCACG